>NC_141534.1:101622500-101850000 GCF_021556685.1 Rattus norvegicus | reverse complement strand
CTTACACTGAAGCATCACAGATGTCAGGTCAGGGAGTGGCAGTGCTCCGGGAGGTGAAATAGAGGAAGCAGGGATCAGAGCGTTGTGGGTGTTTGCATTTTGTTGGGAGTGACCAGTGAAGAGTCATATGTGCTGAAAGTCTGCAACATAAACATAGTTGCCACTGTAGAATTAGTTCTGCCCAAAGAATGAGTCAATCACATATAACTTCAATGTTTTTAAATTTAGAAACCTTCAGGTCAGTCAGCCATAAGTGTTAATGCCAGCATTTGGGAAGTGAAAGTGAGTTGGAGGCCACCATGGTTTATATATTGATATGTCCCAGGACAGCCAGAGCTACATAGTGAGACTCTGTCTTTAAAAAAAAAAAAAAGAAAGAAAAGAAAAGAAAGAAAGAAAAAGAGGAAAACTTCTGGATATGTGTCACATTTTACATAAAGGTTTATTTGTTATTTGAGATGGGAATTTGAACATAAGATAGATAGGGTTGCGGTCATCTGGTAGAACGAAATCTCATAATGGATAGTACTTTAGACTTCTCATTACCGCCTTCAAAACTTTAATTTGCTTTATTAAGAAAAATCTGTTTTTAAATGAAAAGCAGATAGTTTTGCGTTCATATTTGATCTATCTCCTGCCACCACATGACAGTTGCAAATAAAATAAAGCAATTTAAAAGACAGTATTGTTCATATATAAAATTATAATAGAACTTTCCAGAGATTAGCCTCTATCAATTCCTCCTGGGGTATGTATTCTTGGCGGTGACTTAGGGTTGAAGTATCCCATGGCAGGATGTTTATGTCACTCTCGTAATTGGATTCTCTTGAGTCCATTCGGGTGGCGAGTGGATATTACTTGGGTGGACTTCTGCATGGTAACCAGGGTGCATTGTGCCTTGTGCTTGTGTGGTGTTGCAGCCCTACAGTCTCTCCTTCCACTGCTACAGTGGCTGCACGTAGAGCAGGCTGACTGAACAGGTGCAGGAAGCTGAGCTGCACTTGTGAAGGGCCCCATCTTTCTCAACACTTTTCCCAAAAGACCATCATCAGCTGTAGTCATTGAGTCTCATGTAGACTAACAGTCATGTCTTTTCTTTTTTAAATAGGAAAACAACGAATTGCTCATAAACCTCACTCCAAACCAAAAACTTCAGATATTTTTGAAGCAGAATTTGAAAATGGTATAAAACCCCAGGGTACGTTTGATGATGATGAACTGTGGGCTCGGCTTGAAGAGCTGGAGAGACAAGAAGAGTTGCTGGGTGAACTTAAAAGGTGCTTAATGGCAGCTTATCTTTCCAAGAGAATATGTATCTTCCCCGTTTATAAGATGGTGTGTGCTCATTGAGATTGTAGAAGACTGTAGAAGGGTCAGCAGTCCTTCTGCCCTTTTTGTAGAATATTTTCTTGTATGTAAACCACCTACACTGAAACCACAATCCCCATGCTACTCAGATCTTGTATATGATGCATAATGAAGTAATCATGCGTGATAGTGGTTGCATTAACACTAACAAAAAGCTTAAAAGTGACAAAAGGTTGTTTTTTGAGGTGTGAAGGATTGAACTCTTCTGCAAGACAAGCATTCCACAGTGCCATGGCCACCACACCTAAATAACAAATTTTTTTTTTTTTTTGGTTCTTTTTTTTCGGAGCTGGGGACCGAACCCAGGGCCTTGCGCTTCCTAGGTAAGCGCTCTACCACTGAGCTAAATCCCCAGCCCCTCTAAATAACAAATTTTAAGTGATGTAATTTTATACTGTTCTCAGGATAATGCTCTGTGCTCCAGTGACTTGTTAAAAAGAAAAAAAAAATGCCTTTGAATTTAAATTTGATGCTGAAAATGTTTGTCCATGTATTTCACTTAAGAACTTTGTGTTTATTGAGCAGGCGGTTTGTTATGTGCTCAACTGGTTCTGTGTATGAGAAGCTTCACCACACAGCTATTGGAGATAGGCAGCAGCACTCAGAAGGTCAGAGTGCTATATGAAGTTTGCTACTACAGAAGGCCCTGTATTATTTTGCTTAAATGATGTACCATATGCAATAGTTTCTGTGAAAACTAGGATCTAAAATGCAGAACACTTTCCCCTACCATTTCACCTATATTCTTTGGATGTAACTATTTCATTTTTTAAGACCAGTGTGGGATTTAGGAGTCTTAGTCATGGACTCCCTCTATTTTTGCATGATGTCATTTCAGTTCTGCTGCATTTTTAGTTCGGTTATTTTTGTAAGGTCTTCAGATCCTTTATGGAATGAAGTGTGATAAATGTGCATTTGTGTGTAAATATACATTCATATGCACATGTAGAAATCTTTTATCTTACAAAATCCCAGTTCATGCTGTTATACAAGTTTCTGAGGTCAAAATTAGAAAATAATAGTATATCATGGTTTGTGGGTATGGGGGATGAATTTCTGTGTCTTAAAAATAGAACACCCATTTTTAAAAATTTCTTTTTTAGTTTAGAGAGAAGCTTTATTATAGATTTTGTAGGTTGGAACTTGGGAGAAGGAGGTGGTGGTAGGGAGAAGAGTGTGAGCTTAGATCTCTAGTGTAGCAGGTAGGCGTGCTCTCAGGACACAGAGGAGGCACCTGCCTCTTAGGGATTTCCTCTCTTTCTTTTCTTTTCTTTTTTTTTTTTCTTTTTTCTTTTTTTGGAGCTGGGGACCGAACTCAGGGCCTTGCGCTTGCTCGCTAGGCAAGCGCTCTACCGCTGAGCTAAATCCCCAACCCCCTCTTTTTCTTTTCTAACCTGCGTGCCTGTGCATGTGCGCGTGGGCACATGATTGTGGCTTTTATTTATTGTTTTTGAGATGGTTTCTGTGTGGCTCTGGCCATCCTGGAACTTGTCCTGCTCTGAAGACCAGGCTGGCCTCCTGAGACCTGGGATTAAAAGTGAGAGCCATCATGCCTGCCGGATTCCTTAGATTGGGTTCCTGCTCCATCTGGCCAGTGCTCAGAGATAAATATATACATATGTCCTGTGAGTTCTTAGTCAGGAGAGGCTGCAGTCAGTCTGCTGAGATTTGTAAGCGCTCTTGCTTCTATTGTCCGTATTTTTTTGATCTTATTCATATTTTCTTTTCTCCGCCTAGTAAGCCTGATACTGTAATTGCAAATGGAGAAGACACAGTGTCTTCTGAGGAAGAAAAAGAAGATGAAGACACAGGTGTGAATGTGGTGTCTCCAGTGACAGACTCCTCCGCCCCCAGCAGCTGTAAAAGGCATGGTGGAAATGCAGGACTCCCTAATGGTCAGACCAGCAGTCTGAACTATTCAGTGAATGGCTCAAATTCTTACCATAGCAACAAAGAAGATGAAGAAGAAGAAGAAGATGAAGATGATGATGAAGAAGATGATGATGATGAAAGTGACCATGCTGTTTCAGCAGATAATTCTATACCAACAATATATTTCTCTCATACTGTTGAACCAAAAAGGGTTTGTATACTTTTAATTTTGTAGTCATTAAATGTCATCCATGCTGTATTTTAGAAAAACATAACATTGACTAAGAGTGTTAATACCATCAAACAGGAGAAGCACCTTTTCCTCTTATCCAACCGCTCCACCTTAAAAGAAAAACAGTAATTGGTCTGTCATTCTCAGAGGGCCCACCAAATGCACTCTTGGATGCAGTGACTGTTCACCTGCCCTTGTTCCAGGGCTCTCTTTTGGTTTGCTTTTAGATCTGAAAATGGCTTCAAGACTAGGTCATTTTGGGGAAGGGGGCACCAGGTTGTTGTTTTTATGTCGGTGTCAAATGAATACTATTATCCTGAACAACAAGGAAAAATTGGGTTGGGAGATGAAAACTGGGTCTTTTTCTTTTTTGACAAATTAAATCCAGATGTGTAATAAAGGGTTTAGAGCTTTAGATTTGGGAGTGTTACTGACTGTAGAGCTCTTGTGATCTATTGCTTTCGAACTGTGCCTAGTACCCAAAGCTTTTGTCCTTCCATACCTAATTGTAGACTTACTTAAAATGGGCGAGCGAAAGTGGCCTAGTTGTGGACGAAGGGTGAGCTACCATCAGTCCACCCCTACCCTCTTCCTTCTGTGTGCACTGTGCTGAGGGGCTAGAGCTGGTCAACAGGCCATCTGCAGTACCTGATGGTTATGTAAGGAGACATCTTAATGTTTACTTATTATTTCCTATGATATAGTTATTCCTACCCTTTTAGAAAGTGAAATAATTATATGTATTTTTTTTCTTAATTCTGACACAGTAGGCCAGACACACAGACACTGTTAGAAGGACTGTTAGGCAGGTGTGGCTGATCATCACAGAAGAGTGGCTTACTGTCTTGAGCACATTTAGCTTTTCCTTAGTCTAATTTTTTCCCTCCTGAAGCTAGCAGTATCTAAGCAGTTGAAGCTAGCAGTATCTAAGCAGTTTAGACAGTTGAGTGTTATATGCTACTGCACTTGTGACTCAGGCTAGCAGCACACGGATTAAGCCACAAATGCATGTAAGATGAAGGCCAGGGAGACGAAGTCTATAGTTAGTATGGAATTTAGTTGATGTGTATTTTGCTTCTCATATAGTGGTAAAGACAGTTGTGATGGAATTGGCTGTTGGGGAAGATGTAGTGTTGTGGAAATGTGACAGAAGAGTCAGACTTGATCACATACATAATTTCAGTGCCAAAAAGTTTCAGCAGAATCTCTTGCTGATAATGATAACTATGTGGTTTATTTCTTCTACTGTGGGACTTGATTTTTTTTTTTTTGAACGTTTTTGATTTTTTATTTTCCTCATGAATTAATTTTAGGTTCGAATAAATACTGGGAAAAATACCACTTTAAAGTTCAGTGAGAAGAAAGAGGAAGCCAAACGGAAACGAAAGAGTGGTGCTGCCTCTCACTCTGCCCATGAGCTACCTGCCATCAGGAGTCCTGCTGATATTTACAGGTAGGCGAGCGATGGCCTCCGGTGCCTGTGGGCCCTTCCTTCCTTTCCAGTTTGCAGGAGGCCAGCTGACTTGGAGGTTCCCAGCAAAGACTTGAGTTGGTCTGCTGCCCCCATTGAGAGATCGATAGCCCAAGTGCTGCACAGCCTGCCTTCTGCCAGCCAGGGTATTGGGTGGCTTCTTTCTCTTTGTCCTCGCCATATGTCACTGGAGAGTTGGAAGCTGGTGTTCTTGTAGAACTAGTCTGCCACAACTGTCACAAGTTTGTCCTGTCATAGCAGTGATCAGTTGCACTGTCCAGTTTGAAATGACTACCATTTTATCACCCATATTTGCAAACTGGTGAAAATTCCTGGTGTTTTGAAGTAGGTATGTAAAATTTTTTTTTTGGCAAATCAAGCTGCTCCCGCCTGGAACATATGAGTAACATGTTGTATTTTATTGGGTCCGAAATTCAGCTTTGAAAGTAACATAAGGTACATTCAGTGAAGTTGTAAACTTACTCTGAATGTGACATTTAGAGAAGACATTTTAGCAAGGAACCGGAATAGTTTGGTGGGCCATGTAATTCCAGCACTTGGGAGGTGGGGTGGCAGACCCAGGAGTGAGAAGTGAGCTCAGGCTGCGTGAGGCCCTGTCTCAAACAGAGGTCTCAGAAACAGGTCCTAGGTCAATTTACAGGAAGAAAATTGGGACGTTTTTGTAAAGTTGCTCTCACTCACAAGCCCTGAAAGTGATGTTGTTTCCTGAATGCTGTAGAGTCTTCGTGGATGTGGTGAATGGAGAATACATTCCTCGGAAGTCCATCCTGAAGTCTCGTAGCCGAGAGAACAGCGTGTGCAGCGACACGAGCGAGAGCAGTGCTGCAGACGTGGACATTGACAGACGGGCGCCTCTGCGGAGCCCCAGCTCTGAGGAGACCGAGGCTGGCAGCAGCACTTTGGAGGAACTCCAAGAGAACCACCCCAAGAAGCCTTTGCCCTCAGGAGTGTCTGAGGTACACGTCTCAGTTCTCCGTTTCACATCTCACAGGCTCTTCTTTACGTTTTAAAGTTTTCAGTTTATGATTAGGTTCCGAGGAGGGGAGAGGTTTCAAACACGGGCAGTTTTTAAAAAGTGACTCTGTGGTCTTCATTTTTCTTGCTATAAAAAGACACTCCAAGACATGCTGGTGATTTGTATGTCACTTAGTCTCATTTCAGTTGAGCATAGTTGTGTTTAGTTAGATAAAGTTCCACAAACACTCAGCTATAATAAAAACTTTTTTTTGGGTTTTGGTGACATAGCTGATTTGTACCATTTGATTGATTGTCCTAGAATTTTAAAGCTGTTTTGATTCACATTAGTCTTCATACCTTCATTTTTTTAGTTTTTACTGAGGCAAAGTGCAATAAAGATCTTGAATAAATAAACCCTCAAAAGAAATGATGTCAGGGAGCAGGGAAGCAAGGGAGCCTGGACAGAAACCCGCCTTCCATGCCCTTGTAGCTGCCGTGGTCTGATGTGACTGATGTGTCACAGAGAGCTGGAGACAATGAAGTATGTCTTTGGGGGACTTCTTATTTGTCATTTGTTATGTTCTCAGACAAAACACACTTTACATGTTTTTTTCTTTTTGTTTTTTGGTTTTTAGAAAGGGTTTCTTTCTCTGTGTAGGTCTGGAACTCCCTCTGTAGACCAAGTTGGCCTTTAGTTCACAGAGATCTGCCTGCCTCTGCCCCCTGAATGCTGAGACTAAAGTCATGTGCCACCATGTTCTGCTTACATTTTGTTTTTGTTATATGTCCACCATAAAAAAATTCCTTGTATTTGATGGTGTAATTAAGAAAAATAGGGGTTGGGGATTTAGCTCAGTGGTAGAGCACTTGCCTAACAACTGCAAGGTTCGGTCCCCAGCTCCGAAAAAAAGAACAAAAAAAAAAAAAAAGAAAGAAAAATAAGGTTACTTGTTCTTATTAATTAATATTTTGATGTTTATTATCCAAAATTCTTGTTACTTTAGTTTGAAAAAAAGTCTTGGTAATAGAGGGTAAAGATATTTGTGTGCATCTTAGTTATATTTAACACCATATACGCTTTTGTCTTACAGGCTTTTTCTGGAACTGTAATAGAAAAGGAATTTTTATCACCGTCCCTAGCACCACACTCAGCCATTGCTCATCATGCCCTACCCACCATTCCAGAGCGAAAAGAAGTTCTGTCAGAAGCATCAGAGGAACCCGCAAAGAGGGTTTCGAAGTTCAGAGCTGCGAGATTGCAGCAGAGAAACTAGAGGGGATGGGCTTCACCCGCAGCTCCAGCTGCGCTTTAGGACATGCGCACGGCAGAATCGGCCATGGAGTTGGGAAGGCGCCCACTTGGCTGGCAGAGTTCTCTACCCTTATCAGTGTTGGGGAAGGCAGAATAAATGTTTGAATGCTGTAATGTTCTGCTGGCTTTGTTAACTCTGTGACTACTGTCTAATTGGCCTTAGGATGCAGGAAGAACATTTTAAGTTACTTTTCAAAGAACACTGCCGTGTATTGTTTTTGTGTTTCCAACTAAATGCAGGCAGTTTCCTACCAGCTGTGATGCTGTGCTTTCCATACGGACCATGTTCAAGAAACTTAAAATTTCAATAGGTTCCACAGTTATATTACTTGCTTTTACATTTTAAAGGCACTTTAAAAAAAAAATCTACATTTCTTGTAGGTTTCACAGCTAGATAGTTCTTTGAAAAATTCTTCCTTTGAATGTTGTACTGTAATCTTTAAGGCAAAAAGCTACATAAACCCTTTGGGAAAATTTGAATAGAAGAATATTTTATACAAATTTTTTTGGGAAGTAATATTTTTATGAAACTTAGTTTCTAAAATGTGGTAAGCTTCCTGGTTTAGAATTGTGAATAAGATGTCTGATTTGTGTCTATGCTGTACAGGCCATACCACAGAGTTGTGAATCTTTAAAGTCCCATAAGCACCTCCTCTCCCTACGTACTGTTTTCACTGGTTTCTTCCTTTGGGAGAGAAAAGTTTGTCTGGATGCTTTAAAATTTCTTAAAGTTTTTTTGTTTGTTTTATGTTTCAGTCTTTCTCACATTTTGATTCTTCAAGATTGCTTTGCTACCAGTAAAAAAAAAATGAAATATTATATTTACTCTACTCCTTAAAGAGGCATTCAGTTTCAGATTGACTATACAGTGCAAGTGTTGATCATTAGCCTGGTGCATGCTAAAATGTAGCTTTTAAAAAGCATCCTGCATTAGTACTAAAATAAGCCTTCAACCCCAGTCCACCCTCTATTCATGGCTAAATATTTAAAGGTTATTTATAGCTTCTTTAATGAATTCTTGCTTAAACAAAGTGGAATTATGTCCTAGAAAAGTGGATGCTGTAACTAGAGCAGTGCCACTGTCAAAGTTCTATGAAATACATACTTTAATGATAAAATGGTGGGCTTGGACCTGGGCACTGATTTGAAAGACTGCCTAAAGCTGTAATAGCTCTGTTTTTCTAGCTGTTGTTGATCATCTGTCCATGTATTTTGTACTTAAAACCCACTTTTCTTTCCGGTGACCTACTCTCGACCAGACTATCCCATCTCGTGGACTCCAGGTGCGCCCTGTTCCTTCTCCTTACACGAGGCTTCCTGTGCTAACCCCTCCTGATGCAAGCCTCCTTGTAGGACTGTTGGATCTTCAGACATGTAACTTAAGTGTGCTGTTATTAAACAACTTTCTGTGTTCATGACCTTATTTTGCGCCTGCTTTATGTATTTTGTACCTTCTTTCACTTTGGTCCCCCTCACAGAAAAAGTGTTCATCAGCGTGCTTGTGCTTTCTGCTGCGTACCCATGTGGAATAGCATCACTCAGTTTCAGAGTCAGTCTAAAAGCAGGTTTAAACTCTAACTTGAAACTACACTTTCACTTGTTTGGATGTAAACTTTATTTTTCTTGAGGCACATTGTCACACTGGTTAGACTTGAAATCAATCCTGGGGTCAGTGGCTGGTACCACAGGCTTGCATCAAGCTAAGTTCTCTCAGCTTTTGAATACCAGACTGTTAGAGGCTCATCTTGTGCTATCTTCTGTTCCAGCCCTGGAGTGAGCTGCTCCAAGCAGTCCTCATTCCTCAGACGTGGTGCCTAGAAACCAACAGCTGCTTGTATGTGCTGCTTGGCCTGTTCAGCAGGCAGAGCTGTGCATGTATGCACACTAACAGATACTCATCTTAATATCTGAGTTTATTAAAGCTAACCCTTTACACCAGAGCTCGAGTCTACTTCGAGACTGCATGATCCATGTGCTTGCCTGTGTCTGTGACTTCTCTCTTACCATCAGCTAGCCTGGCTTTTATGCACACTTGTCTGTGTGGAACCACTAAGGCAGGTTAAGTGGTGCTTGTTTTTACTCCTGGGAGAAACACTGTTCCGTTGTGTGCTTGTAGTAGGAGTCACGCAGCCAGCCAGAGCTCAGCTCCTTTGACTACCCATGCTCCTTCCCGCTTTCATCACTTCACTGCGATTCTGTTGCCTTGGGTTCATTCGTTGCTCTTTGTATTTTCCCGTGGCTTCACTCCATTTCCCAGCTGGGTTCATGCTTTAATGGGAAGCATGTAGAAGGTCTGTGAAAGTTAACATGATTCTGAGTCAGAGCTGAGTGACAACTGTCAGAGAAGTGTCACTCACTCTTCTACCCTCCTCTAAAATGGTTTTTTCTGCCCATGTCTTCAACTGTAAGTCACCTGTCCTTTCAGTTTCTGATTCATCTTTTATTTCTTCTGCACAAATACCAGGGTGTGTATGTATGCGTACATGTGTGTGTGTGTGCATGCGTTTATGTGTATGTGTGTGTGTGTGTGTGTGTGTGTGTGTGCGAGAGAAAGAGAGAGAGAGAGAGAGAGAGAGAGAGAGAGAGGTGTCAAGGTTTCCCTGTGTTGAGCAAAGAAGTCCCCAATGGACAAACTGAAATAGCTTGCTTGGTGTTAGACTTGATAGACTCAAGCATTGGTAAACTCAGTGTTTTTGGCATTTGCAGGTGTTTACCATGCTCATGGTTGTGCTTAAGTAAAGGCTGACATTCGGTATTGCATGTTTTTCTAGTGAGAAGTATGCCCTTGTTGTCTGTATCGGTTCCTAGAGACTTCCTTATTCTGTACAGTGCTCCACTATGCGGGCAGTACTGTCTCTTCAACTTCTTTCCTTCCTAAGGCATTGAGGGCTTCTCACATTTGCAGTTGTATTAGTAGTACTGTAGCTAATGCTTCCGACTGTATTTTGTGTCATTGGAGGTGTCTCTTCAGGGGAAGTCTTGTAGGTAGAATTGATGGAACATCTATACAATTGCTCTTTGATTTCTTTAGTAAGACACAGTAGAATTTATTCCTAATGTATTTACATTGTTCTCTTGTTACTGACATGGTCTAAACATATACATACCAGCATTTCATTGATAATTTTTGGCATGTATACTCACGTGTGTATATATGTGTATACACGTATTTATTCCGGGATGGGGGTCCTATACCCACTTGATAGTTTCATGGATGCTAGGGGTCAACCTCTGATCTTCATTCCTGCATGCCAGTCACTTTATCCACTGAGTTACCTCCCTGATAATTTCTTAAATACTGATTTGAGACAGTATAGTATCTTAGAGGAAATTCAAAATTTGGAACAGATACCAGACTATCCATATTTACAAAATACTATTTCTAATTGATCGTATGTGTAACTTATAATTTTCTACTTACTGAAAAATTTTAAAGTGTGTTTAATTCAGTTACATGCTTATTTATAAATCTGGCTTCTTTGTGAAGAAGTTTTTCAAGACTAAAGCTAATCTATATGCAGGCGTTCTTTAGGAAAGTGGCATATAGTCTCCAGGGAGCTTTGTTTGCTCAGTTGCAGTTCACGTAGATCTTTAATTCATTTGTCAGTGTTTTTAGATTATTTCATCTGTATGGGTGTGTGCCAGAATGTATGTGTGTATATATAACACATGTGTGCATGAGCTGGCAGACCACAGCAGAGGGTGCTGGATCCCCTGGAGCTGGAGTCACAGGTGGCTGTGGGTCACCATGTGAGTGCTGGGACCCAAACCCAGGTCCTCTGCAAGAACAACAGGCAATTTTAACCCCTGAGCCAATTCTCTAGCCCCCAGAATGTATATGCATTTTTGGAGCCAGGGTCTCTTTGTGTCCCTGAATTCAGTGTAGACTAGCCTGGCCTCTAACTCTGCACCTTTGTCCCCCAAGTGCTGAGGTAAAAGGCATGTGCTACTACACTCCAACACAAATGTTCCATTTTTGGTTTTTTTGAGACATGGTTTCTCTGAGTATAGCCCTGACTGTTGCCTCCTAGCGCTGGGATTTAAGGCACGCACCACCACTGCCTGGCAAGATGGTCCATTTTAAAGTGAGTTTTGAGTCATTTATTTATAGCACTGTCTTTTAGTGTAAGCTGTTTACAGTTCCTTCAGTGACTCACAGGAATGTGAGATCTTGTTCAGTTGGCATTTCTGTATGAGCTTTGTGTTCACTGGTGGTGTGTATTCCATAGGGGTTCTTATATGCAGGATCAGATTGTACATACGTTTTACTGCCTCCCCCACCCCACCATGTGAATTCTTTTCTGAGAATGGAGGTACGTGGTAGTGGTAGAAACTAGGTCTGGGCTTTGCCATTAAATGCGGTTGCATAAAAAGCTCCTTAGGAGAAGGGTATTGTTAGGTGCACAGGTGTTTTTCTTTAGTGTCCTGATTTACTGATCCTTTTCTTTTTCAAAGGAGACTAGGTGTTTGCACCTAGCTGCTGCTGTGTGAGTGCAGGCACACAGCACCGCCCAAGCCGCTGATTCCCCTAGTGTCAGGGGACGGAGCCCAGGGCCTGCATATGTCATCTAGCTGTAGCCCCAGCCCTGTTGAGTCTTTAAGGATTACAACATATCCCTCTCTTTTTCTCGGTGACCTCTCCGGACAGAATCTCGATATGTACGTAGGTGGGACTTGAAGCTCAGTTTCCTGAGTGCTGCTGGGCTTGCTTGGCTTCTCCGTAGAGACATTTCGTCTTAAAGTTTTTGTCTATTGCGTGGTCACTCTAGCTTCTTGTGGTCCTGTTGGTGTCTATTCTGTCCTTTCCTTGTCTTTGACCTTGCATTTGAGTTTGGAATTTAACATTTGCACCAAGTGAATAGCACTGTGGTTGGGGGCGAGGGGAGAGCCAGGTATGGTGCTCCTGCCAATAACCCCAGCGCTTGGAAATAAAAGTAATTGGCTTTCTTGAGTTCGAGGCTGGCCGGGACTATAAGTAAATGTGAAGTAAGCGCTGACATCCTCTGTGTATTACGTTATGCTTCATTTACACCTGCCACTCTCCTGGCCATTTCTGCATCTGTTGTCAACTTACTCTCCATTTTTTTTAAAAATAACCATTCAAAACAAAGCAAACATTTTTCTCCTAATTTGGGGAATTGGACTTTGGGCCTCACATATGGTAACCAAGCACTGTTGCTCTGAACTACATAGAAGGCTTCTTAGCATGAGAGTGTAGTCACAGTTTGGGAGGCTAGGATTCAGGGTCCAGCTCCGGTTCTTCTAGCCAAGGGCACTTTTCCTGGAGTGAGATAGACCCAGGTCTGACTCCAACCAGCAGACAGTTACGGAGGCTACACTTGAACTCTGCTCCACTGCAGAGTGATGTCGAAACTTTGGTTTGTATGATTCTTCTCCCTTCTTGTCCTGCCACTGTACTATACTTCAAAACTATACACTTATTTTTCAATGTGATTATCTTTTAAATATGAGAAGAAAACTTTAAAAATGCATTTACATTATCTTTCACATTTACCTACATAATTACCTTTACCGGTGTTTTTATGTGGATTCAAGTTACCATCTGGTGTCATTTCCTTCAGCCTTTTAAGAAAACTCCCTACCTGTAAATTCTGTCTTTATCTGGGAACATTCTTAGTTTGTGTTCCTTTGGAAGCAGCTTTACTGGACACAGGATTGTTCTTTGACGGAGTACCAGGCACCACCATTTTCTGATCTCAAAAGCCAACTGCTGCTTTGGTCAGGGTCCTCCAGTACGCCATGAGCCTGCCTTCTCCGGCTGTTTTAAGTTCTTCATTCGTATAAGAGTGGATGTATTAGGACTTATCTTCCTTGGATTGTATTCATCTTGGTTATATATCAATGCTTTTTATTAACTTGAGGTCTTCTGACCAAGTGGGCTTTTTTTTTTCTTTTTAAATTAAAAAACAATTTTTATGGCCCAGATTTAAAAACTTCAAACTCTTTCCTGCTCTAGAATGTCATTAGCTGTGAGCCACCTAACATGACTTTGGGAAATGAACCTAGGTCTTGTGCAAGGATAGGGCATGCTCGTAACCTCTGAGCCATGCCTACGCCCTCAGTACCGTCTCACTTACTTTTCTCTTCGGAGTGTGCAATTCCTGTGTAAACCCCTGCATTTTCTGATTCTTCTGTGTGCACATGGACTCCTGGATCCCTCTGGTGAAGTTTTTGCTTTAGCTGTTACTATTCTCAGCTCCAAATAATCCATCTGATTCCTTTTTTATAATGCTGATGTCTTCGCTGCTCTTCTCTATTAGATAAGGCATTGTTTGTGTGTCCCCCCCTCATTCTTCAAGGTAATTAGAATTGCGTCGTTCAAGCGTATTTGCCAACCCCATAGATGCTCCTTCACAAGCTTCTGTTCATGTTGGATATAAGCCATGATCTCCTGTTTAAAGCAGGACACTTAAAGTAGCGGTTGCTCCACGGTCGGATCCCTGCCTATGTATGACTTTATTTTCTTCCATTTCATTTGGTTGTGCACAGTGGTTTGTAGTATGCAGCCTCTGATATCTTTTGCATTTTTATGTTTAATTCTTTTTGATCTGATTACTTAAACCAGTATATCTTAGTGACATAGCCAGTGTCTGTTCTTTCATTTCTAGGTCCCGTAAGCTTTCCAGTTTCGTGAGTGTCTGGTCTGGAGTACACATCCATAATTTGTAGCTTACCCGCCCTCCCTAGAGTCAGTGGACAGGTTTGTCCTCAGCGTGTTCATAGCCTAATATACTCTTACCTTGTGAGTTATGAAGTTACAGAGGCCCAGCATTGCCTTGTGCTAGTTCCTAATGCTAACCTTGGAGCCAGTGTGGTTGGCCCAGGCAATGCTGGAACCTCAGAGCTGTATGGGCTCGTCCCATCTGTTTACCACTGAGATTGCTGTTGTTTTCAGAAAAGTCTGGACGGTGAATTTTCCCACAGTGTTTGAAATATAGTCAGTGTCTTAGTTAGGGCTTCTATTCTCATGATGAAACTCCACGACCAAAACCAACCTGGGTGAGGAAAGGGTTTGTTTTGCTTACGCTTCCAGATAACAGTCCATCACTGAGGGAAGTCAGCGTAGGAGCCTGGAGGCAGGAACTGAGGCAAAGGCCATGGAAGGGTACTGGAGGTCTTGCTCCTCACGGCCTGCTCAGCTTGCTTTCTTAGAGAACCCAGGACCACCAGGCTAAGGATTTCCCCAGCCACAATGGGCTGGACCCTCTCAGATCAATCACTGATTAAGAAAATGTCCTTTTAGCTTGCCTATAACCTGGTCTTACAGAAGCAGTTTTTAATTTGACGTTCTCTCCTATCAGACTACAGCTTGTGTCAAGTTGACATAAAACGTGCCAGCATGGTCAGCCTCCCTCAACATAAATGTTCTGATTTGATGAGCTGCCCCAGCTTGGAAGGGACTGCTGTGAAAGAGGGTGTCTAAAAAGACACTGTCCCCAGCCTCCCGCCCAGATTTCACTATTTTTCTTGAATGAATATGAAGTAGGGCTGTATTTCCAGATTCTTGTAATGGTTATATTTTGATAATTTTGTCCAACAAACAACAACAGCGTCAACAAATAGAGGCTGGGGAGATGCCTTAGGGGGTTAAGAACACCGACTGCTCTTGCAAGAGACCCCAGTTCACTTCCTAGCACCCACATGGCAGGTTAACAGTGATCTGTAACTCCAGTTCCAGGGCATCCAATATCCTGACCTTCATGGGCACTGCTCCCATGAGGTATGTATATATGTAGGCCTAACAGCCATACATGTAAAAAATAAAGGGCTGGAGGAATGGCTCAGTTTTTGATGTTCAAGGGCTCCAGGCTCACACATAGTACACATACATCCATGAAGGCAGCACACTTATGCACATAATTTTTTTAGACTTATAAACTGTTACAGGTAGATCTAGAGTCATAGTGATAGGCCCACATGTGCTCAGGCCCCACACATGCACAGCACTCATTTTCAGCATCCCCCACCAGAGTGATACTTTCATAGCGATTGTTGAACCCGTATTTACTACCCGAAGCCTGTATTTTAGGGGCCAGCCTTGTTGTACAACATATTTTGTGCCCTAGAAACTCTGTGTCAGTCCCTACTCATTCTCTCTATAACTTTGCCTTTTCCAAAGGTTGGAATCACGTAGCATGTAGGCTTTTCACGTTGTCATCTTTCACATATGTTTTAAGTCTTTAAGACTTCTTGGCTCTGATATAATGTTCCACTTAAAGGGATGCCATGGTTTGTCCATTCTCTGCTAAGTAAGGGACACCTTGGTTGCTCCCAGCTGTTTATAGCTCTCAGAGTTCCCATTACCATCAGGTCATTGGGTGGGTGTATATCCAGCCCCTTGTGATAAATGCCAGTTGACAGGATTGCTGGCATGTGTGCTAGGCTACTTTTGTAAAGATTAGCACGCCGCCTTTCAGAATGAGAAGATTCCTGTCTGTTTGTAGCAGTAGTGGCTGAGAGTCCCTGCCCGTCCCCATCCTTGCCAGTGGTTGGTATCTAATGGATTCGGCCCGTTGTGATAAGCTTGTGGCTCTGCCTGGCATTTCCTGGATGGTATAAAATGTAAAACAACTTCCAAATGCTTATTTGATGCCTGTCATTTTGGTGTGGTATGTGTTAAGGATTTAGGCTCAATTTTTTAACAAAGTGGGTTTTCTTATAAAGCTTAAAAATACTGTGTATATATCCTTTGTCAGAGACATATTTCTGTTTTTATTGTTTCCTGAGACAAGATTTCTCTGTGTAACCCTGGCTGCCCTGGAACTCACTCTATAGACCAGGCTGGCCTTGCTCGAACTCAGAGACCAGCCTGCTTCTGCTTCCCAAGGGCTGGTTAAGGCCTGTGCCACCACCCAGCTAGAGATGTCTGTTGGAAATTACTTCCTCCCAGTGTGCTTTTTCATTCTCTTAACAGTAATTTTTACAAACCAGAAGGTTTTAGTTCTAATGAACCTCATCTCTTCATTTATAGGGTAAAAAGTTGTCACTAAACACATTATCTTCATCTGAACTTCTGACTTACAGGTTTGCACTTTTATTTAGGTCTCAAATCATTTTGAGTTAAATTTTATGAAGAGTTTATGGTTTGTGTCCAAGTTACTTCAATTTAACTTTTGAAAGATGTCCTCCTCTGTGTTGCATTGCTGATTAATGGATCATCGGATGTCTCTAGTTATGCCTTTCTCATTTCATAGACTCATGGCATCCCACTAACACTGGACCATCTTGGTTGCTGTTGTCGTGAGCCTCGAGTGTGGAAAATGCTAATGCTTTTCTTTTAATAGTCCGTTCTTTGAAGATTCTGTTGGCTATTCTGGGCATGTTGCTTTTTGCAGGTTTTAAAGTAATTTTGTTGAGATTCCAAGTTAAGTTTCTATGATTGTGATTACAATGTACAGATTAAATTGAGGAAGGCTGATGACAGAATGGTCTTCCTGTCCATGAACATGGACTGCCTTCGTTGTTTTAGTTTTTGAGGGGGGGTATTTTTCTCATCATAAATGTTTTATATGTATTTTCTTTGATTTATACTAAGTGAATCTGTCTGGGGCACAAGTTCATTAGTGTTTGCAGTGTTTCGTAGCTAGCGTGCAGGGAGGCTGTTCACCTTAGCTCTTAGGGATGGCTGCAGTTGCTTGCTAGTTAGAAGAGAGTTTTTTTTTTTTTTTTCTTTTTTTTTCGGAGCTGGGGACTGAACCCAGGGCCTTGTGCTTGCTAGGCAAGCGCTCTACCACTGAGCTAAATCCCCAACCCGAGGTTTTTGTTTCTTTTCTTGTCAGTTTTTTTTTTTTTCAGCTTTTCTCCAAAGATGATTATGTCATCTATGAGCCAAGATAATTTTACTTATTTCTTAGGATAGATATGTCTATCTCTTGTTTCCTTTTCTGGTTTTACTGAATTAGCAACAGTTTCTAGTATAGTTAAAAGGGAAAAATGAGGTTGACTTAACCTTGGGATCTTTATGGGAAAGCTGAAGATTGTCACTGTTAAATATGCTAGATATGGGACAGTGTTTTGTTTTGGGATATTCTTTATTAAACGAAGGAAATTTCCTAGTTTACTGAGTGTATTAGTCAGGGATCTCTAGAGCCACAGAACGTATGGAACTGAGGGAATTTATTATGATGACTTAGTCTGTAGTCCAACTCCTTAACAATGGCCATCTGTGAACTGGAAGTCCAGGCATCTAGTAGTAGCTCAGACCCACGAGGCTGGTTGTTTCAGGTGGTCTTCTGTAGAAGTGGATTCCATCAGAGGTGCTGGCAAGTGAATGCAAGCAGGGGAAGAGGAGCGAATCTTCCTTCTTCCAATGTCTGTATGTAGGTCTCCAGCAGAAGGCGTGGCTTAGATTAAAGGCGTGTACTACCTTGACTGGGCCGAAGCTTCTCATAGCCACCATACCTCAAGATCTCCATGCCAAGATCCAGGTCAGAAACTTGTGTCTTCCAGTCTCCAGATCTGGATCACAGGTGAGCCCCCCAATTCTGGATTGTAGTTGATTCCAGATATAGTCAAGTCGACAACCAGGAATAGCCATTACACTGAGAGACTTAATTTTTTATATGGATGGATGTTATATTTACCAATGCCTTTCATCAGGTGATATGATCATTTTTTTCCCTCTCTCATCTGTATGTTGGGCTACATGAATGTATTCTCAAATACTCAGTGAACATGCCTGAGATAAATCTCACCCGGCCATGGTGTGGTGGATCACACTAACTTCAGACATTGTTACACTTTGTTTGCTAATGCTTTGTTGGGGACTTTTACATCTCCCTTCACGAGTTCATGAGAAGCTTTTGTAGTTTCTGATATGCTTGTCTGGTTTGAATAGGGGAACTCACAGATGGCCCAGGAGCACTCTCCCAGTTGATCTTCTGGAGAGACTGGACAGATCTCTTAAACGCTGACGGATGGACCCGGTTATCTATCTCAGCCTCATGCTTTCTCTCGTGGGCAGTTCCTAACATGTCTTTTTCGATCTGCTGGGGTTCTGTACGCCTCCTTGGGCGAGTTTTGGTGGATTGTGGCGTGCAAGGAATCGCTCCACTTCGTGTGGGTGAGCTCGTGGTGTTCCTTTGTTATCGTTTTAGTCCTCCTGGGATTTCTTTGGAGTCTTCTCATTCTAACCTCAGCCCTCTGTATTCTTGTCTGGCCAGAGGCTTATCAATTTTACTATTAAAAACCAGCTTTTAATTTGGTTGATTTCTCCCCCTACTCCATCCACCAATCTTTTATATTTTCTGATTATATTTTATTGACTTTTGCTTTACTTTCAATGTCAGCATCAGAATGTTCACCATCACACCGGGCAGCCCTCTATCTCTGTTTTGATTTCTTATTTCCTTCCTTCCTTCAGAATGGATGCGTTCTTCTTCTGGTGTTGCTAAGCCTGAAGCTTTGGTGATGGATGGGCTTGGTTTCACTGCACTTCTGAACTTTGACTGGTTGTGCTTTCCTTCTGTTTAGTTCAAAACCTTTTAAAATTCTCATAGAAATTTTTTGCTTTGACCCATGTATTATTTTAAATGTTCTGCTCAGGGTTTCGGCTGTTGTAAACTTTCCAGCAGTCTTTAGTGGTTTCTGGTTTAATTCCATTGTGGTTTAACTTAGTTCAATAAGGTGAGTTTGTTTCTTTTCCCAGTTTTTTTTCTTTGAGTTTTATCCGCTGTGCCTATATTCACACCCACTTCTATGCCACACATACAAATATAAGCTATGATCTGTGTATGAGGAGAAATGGATTTTTGTCTTTTTGAGTCTGTTACTCAGCTTAAAACTTGCCAGTTCCAACCCTTTTCCTACAGATTTTAGATTTTCTGCCTGTCTGTCTGTCTCTCTGTCTGTCTCTGTGTCTGTCTGTCTCTGTCTCTGTGTGTGTATATATATCCCATTTTTAATCTACGGTGGCACTTCTTTGCTCTTGTGACTAGGACAGCCATACACATGGATGTGTAAGTGTCTGTGGTAGGATACAGAGTCCTTTGGGTCATGCCCAGGAGTGGTATGGCTTGGTCCTGTGATAGTTCTGTTTTTGATTCTTTTAAAGGAAGCACCCTGATATCTATAGTTGCAACAGTTAACAGTCCTCCTAACAGTGAATAAGGGTTCATTTCTCCACATCCTTGTCAGCGTTTGTTGTCATTTGTTAATGTCATTTCTTAATGACAGCCATTCTGACTGGGGTGAGATGGGATCTCAGAGTAGTTTTAATTTCTATTTCCCTGATGGCTGGAGATGCTGAACATGTGTTAAAGCTCTTATATGGGCCATTCGTGGTGTTTTTTGAGAACTGCCTGTTTGTTTCATTAGCCTATCTGACTGGCAGATTTGTTTGTGTGTTTTGTTGTTTAATGTTTGCCGTACTTTATACTATTCATTTTCTGTGCATGTCCGTGGGTGTGTCCATGTGTGGAGGCCAGAGGAGGCTGTCACATACGCTACTCTGTTGATCTTCACCTTATGGTTTGAGGCAGTGTCTCTCACTAAACCTAAAGCTTATCATTTCTGCTAGACTGGATGACCAGCAAGCGTCTAGATCTGCCCTGTGCTGCCAGTGTGGGGTTACAGGCGTATGACGCCACATCAGGCCTTTCGTAGGAATGTCAGGGTTTGAACTCAGGTCCTCTCACCCACAGAGCAGGATCTCTCACTCACTGAACCATCTCCACAGCACCTTCATATTTCATGTTAAGCCCCTGTGTGGAGCGTAGCCAACAAGAGAGTGCTCATTCTGTAGGCACTGTTCACCCTTTGATGGTTCGCTTTGCGGTACACAAACTCACATGTCGTGTTGTCCCATTACTAATTTCCTGTGCTGTTGACATCCTGGTCAGGAAGGTCCTACCTGCCTTCATAAGTGTTTCCCTCTTGTGGTCTCATGTTTTAAATCATGGTCCTTGAGTCCACTTTGAACTGGTGTTTTTTCAGGGTGAGAGATAAGGATCTCATTCCGTCTTCTGTAGTTGCATCTCTAGTTTGGTCAGCACAGGGTGGTGAGTGGGCATGCTTTCTTTGCCATATGTGGGTTTACTTCTGGGCTCTGCATTCCACTGCTCTGTTCTTATGCCTACCCATGCTGACTTTGTACACACACACACACACACACACACACACACACGCGCACGCACGCACGCACGCACACACATACACACAGTGTAATTTGAGGTCAGACATGGACATTCCTCACCTTGTTCTCTCCAATAAGCGTTACTTTGGCTACTTTTTTTGAGTGTGTGTGTTTACATGTGACTTTTTGGATTAAATTATTCTTTTCTAGTTCTGTGAAGAATGTCATTTGGTAGTGGCTTCATTGAGTCTGTAGATTACTTGTGGTAGTGTAGACGTCTTCACAGTATTAATTCTGCCCATCTGAGGGCACGCTGTGTCTTTCCATCATCTAATACATTCTTTCTTACTCTCTTCAGGTTTTCATGTGAAGATTCTTCATTTCCATGGCCACGTTTATTCCTTGATGCTTTGTTTTCTTACTGGTTTTGGAGCTACTGTGAGAGGGATATTTCCCCAAGTCCTTAGTAAGTTTTTCACTGGTGTCTATTGGTTTTGTATCCTGCAGCTTCGCCAGAGTGTCTGCTCAACCCAAGAGTTTTCTGGCAGAATCTCTGAGGTCTTGAAAGAATCCAGTCATCTGTGGATGAAGATAATTTGACTTCTTCCTTGGCTTCCACTCCTCCTGTATCTCTTCCTCTTGTCTCAGCGCCCTAGCAAGACTTCAAGCACTGTGCTGAGTAAGAGTGGAGAGAGTGGGCACCCCTATCCTAGTGCAGTCTGTGCTATATTGCCTTGATTGTTTTGAGGTATACTCGGTCTATTACTAACTTTCCTAGGATGTCTGTCACAAGAGCATGTTGAGCTTGTCAAATGCCTTTATCATCTACTGATGTGATTATCTGATTTCAGTCCTTGTGAGCATTTATGTGGTATAGCATGTTTTGCTTTGTGGATGTTAACAGAATCTTGCAATCCTGGGAATGTATGGCTGTCTTAATAGTTGTTGGATTTGGTTCACAAGTGTTTTCATAACAGTTTTTTACACTTGTGCTAATTTTTACACTTGGACGGTGGCTCTCTTTTTTGCTGTGACTTCATCTGGTGTAGGTTTCAGGATAACACTGCCTTCTTTTCTGTTTGGTGGAACAGTTTGAGAAAAGTGTTGGTATTATGTCTTCCTAAAAGTGTGCTAGAACTGGTAGACTTGCTCAGTGGGTAAGCCTAATGGCTGGAGACCTACCCCTGGGACCCACCCGCGTGGTGGAAGGAATTAGTAGGCTCCTGGAAGTTCCATATGTACACTTGGAACAAACACATCAAATACAACAAATAAATACATGAAATGCTGTTTTGAAAAGTTGGATAGACTTAGTGAATTTATCTGATCCCGAGCTTTACTTTGTAGAGAGAATTATGGCTTCAGTCTCATTGCTTGTAATGGGTGTGTTTTAAAGTTATATTTTTAGCTTTAATTCTTGTAGGCCATATGCATCTAGGTATTTATCAGTTTCTTCCTTTTTTTTTTTTTTTTTGATTTCGGAATATATGTTTTCAGAATACCCCCTAATGTTTTTCTGGGTTTTATTGGAGTGGATGAACAACCCTATTTTTGTCTCTCAGTTTAGTCACTTGGGCTTTGGGTCTCTTGATGCTTATTTGACTGGGAGTTTGTCAATCTCGTCAACTTTTCCAAAGAACAAACTCCTTGATTGATTCTGTATATTCTTTTAGTCTTGACTTCATTAATTTCTGCCTTCATCTTCATTGTTCCCGCTGCTACTGGGTTTGGGGCAGCTTCTTATTTTTAAGGCACATCATTAGGCTGTTTACTTGAGGTTTTTTCCCTTTTCCTTTTCTCCGTTGTTGGTTGTTTGTTTGTTTTTAAAAACAGAGTCTCAGTATACAGCTCTGGCTGTCCTAGAACTCAGTTTTGCCGGCCTCCGCGTCCCAAATTCTGCGACCAAAGGTGTGTCCCACCACACCCAGCCATTTTTCCATTTATTCTATTTTCATTGATTTTCCTTCTGCCTATGGGTTACAAGTTTTTTAAAAGATTTATTTTTACTTTATGCGTGTGGACATTTTGCCTGTGCGCCACGTACATGCATACAGTGCCCACAGAGGCCTAAAGACGACATTGGGTCTCTGGGGCTGGAGTTACAGCCTGGGCTCTCTGGAAGTGCTCTTATCCATCGAGGATTCTCTCCAGCCCTTAGTTGAGATTTCTTAATATGAGCACTCAGCAGCTATACACTTCCTTCTGAAGAACCGATGTCTTAGCTGTGTCCCAGAGGACCTCCTAGCTTGCTCTGTCCTTTTTTTTTTTTTCATTTGCTCTTAGGAATTATTTCTTCCTTGAGTTGGTGACTCAGCTGTTCATTCAGAAGTATATAGTTCCATCTCTAGGTATTTTTGTAGTTTCTGAAGTTTCTCTTGCTGTTTTTTCCCCCCTCCATGGTGGACTTATAAGGAATTCTCCGTGTCTCCCTTACTCCTTCTGTCCTCTTCCCTGTCCTTGTCTGTCTTTCTGCATTTGCCAAGGATTGCTTTGTGGCCTATAATGTGATCAATTTTGGAAGTTCCATGTGTTGCTAAGAATCTCTGATGGCAGATGGACTAACCTATAGCAGTTTGATAGCCTGTAGCTATCTGTCCATTCAGTTGGTCTGTGGTATATTAGCTCGGACATGTCTTTGTTGCATTTGGAAGACTATATCAGTTGCTGTTCCTGCTGCTATGATAAAATACCCCAGTAACAGCAACTTCAGGCAAATGAGGTTTATGTTGGCTCATGGTTCCAGGGTCGAGTCCCTCGTGGCAGGGAATCTATGGCAGTAGGAGCTTAAGGCATCAAGCAGCGTTACATTCCTGGTCAGGGAACAGAGGGAGAGAAATGTCTGTGCTTAAGTAGCTTTCTCCTTTTTCATGTTGTCCCGAGCCCAAGCCTAGGAAATGGTGCCACCTTGTTTGAGCGTGGGCCTTCATACTGCATTAACACGGATGACCCCTCATAGGTATGTCAGGAGGCTGTCTCCTAGGTAATGCTTCATCCTATCGGATTGATGAGAGCAGCCATCACAAAGGCCTCTCTGATTCTGAGGGTGCGATGTTGAAGCCTCTCACTACTATCCTATCAGGAACTATGACCGTTCGTGCTTCTCAGTATTTGGTGAAATTGGGAACCCCAGTGCTTAGCGCATAAATGTCCAACATTGTTGATGCATTGTTCCTTTACTAACATGCCACGGCCCTCTTTATCCCCTTTGACAAGTTCTATGTTGAAGTCTACTTCAGCTATGGTAATAGCGATGATAGTTGGTTCTTGTGTTTTGATCCAGTCATTCAACTCATGTTTTATATCAGTGACTTGAGGCCAGTTACATTTAGGTATTTACTACGAGGGACTGAGGGACTGTCATTTTCTTTTCTATTTTATTTTATTTTTCTCGGATATTTTATGTATTTACATTTCAAATGTTATCCCATTTACACCCCCCCCACCACTGTCATTTTGGAGTTTGGTCATCTGCAGTGTTGGACGTGATGACTGGTTTCCTGGCTCCTCTCTGTTCACCTGCCCCTTTCTTCCCATAGCTCTTAAGGAAGAGGCGGTCTTTCTTCTCCCTTTATAGGATTCGTTTTAAGGATTTTCTGCAGTGCTGGATTGGTCGTCACGACTGGGTTGGTCGTGCATGATTTGCACTTGTCTTGAAACACCCTCATTTCTCTCAGTTCTGGAAGATAACTTTGCTGGGTATAGTAATCTTGGTTGGCAGTTACTCCCTTTCATGCCTTGAAATGTATCATTCCATGATTTTCTATGCTTTTTACACCCCCACCCCATCTACTGACGAGACAGTGTCTCTTGCATAGACTAGAACTCATTATGTACACCAGGCTGGCCTTGAAATCACAGAGATCTGCTTGCCTCTGCCTTCCAAATGTTGGGATCAAAGGGGTGCACCACCACACCGAGCTCTTTGCATGGATTCAGTTCTCACTAATTTCCCTCCTGGCTATAGGTAACAGTTTTTTCTTATCCTTATATTTTAATCTCCGTTTAATTTCATACAAGACTCTTTTGTTGATTTTTTGTTTTTATTTTTGGAGACAAGTTCTGAGTTTTAAATCCTCATGGCTCTACCTGCTGATTGATGGGATTAGAGATGGGCACCATCACATTCAGCTGGAATTTTCTTTATCTTTTTATTCTGGGATTGTGTTACAGGAGATCCTAAGACAGAGTTTTCATATCCTCTCACTCAGTTTCAGTGTGATTGTGTTGCCAGCCTTCAGGTTAATGTGCTGTGAGGTCCATTTGTCAAGGGTGAGGAATTAGCGTGACATAGTGTTGATAAATCCCTGGACTGTCCTAGGGTACCTGTACCCTATCCTGCCTATGGCAGTTTCTTAACTTTTCAGGACCTTCATACTTTTGCATACTTTTTAGTACTTTTATAGAGTAGCTTTCATTTTGGGTTTAGCAGTGTGTTCCTATGAGTGTTGAGGAGTTATGACTTTGGGAACAGTGAAAGCATCAGCTTTCCTTACTGATGTAACCAATCACTTATGGAAGTGACCAGGGAGGGAGAGCTGATTCCGACTGGAGTTGGAGAGGGTGCAGCCCATCCTTCTTGGACGGGCATGGGAGAGTTCTCAGCAGTAAAAGAGCCCCCCTAGGACTCTCACACCTTGTGGACTTGGGAAGCAGAGAGAATTAGACACAAGATAACCCTCTAGGTCCACCTTCCACTGACCCATTTCCCTCAGTTAGGTCCCACCCTCCTAAAACTGCCACCAGCAAGTGTATGTATGAGCCTGTGGGGGATTTTCATGTTCAACCTTGGCATGCCTTTCTACACCTGCCGTGAGATGTTAATCCTAATGACTCTTAAATATTTATTTATTTTTATTTATATAAGTACACTGTAGCTGTCTTCAGACACCAGAAGAGGGCATTGGATCTCATTACAGATGGTTGTGAGCCACCACGTGGTTGCTAGGAATTGAACTCAGGACCTCTGGAAGAGTAGTCAGTGCTCTTAACCACTGAACCATCTCTCCAGCCCCCTAATGACTCTTGAATTGGCATTTCATTTGTTTCTTCCCCATAATGCCTAGCTTATTTTGCTTGGATTTCTTCTCCTTATGCTGTAGCTCAATGTCACCTGAGACAGAATCACCACATTTGCTTCTGTCTGTTGGATATCTTGAGTCTCATGCTACCTCTTATCCCAGTATCAGAAACCGCTGTGTGGCTTTGTTGAGGGTGCGATAGCAGCCTGCTCATGCTAGATCAAGGGCTTTGGGTTGGGTCTCTATGTTGGGGCCATTGCTTGGACTTTCTCAGTTAATTCCATGACAGACTACAGCTCACATCTGGGCCCTGGTAACAGCTGGCCCATAGCACATACCTACATAAAATACTAGCCTGTCTTCCTTGGAGCTCAGGGGGACTGAAGCAGGTTTCCTTGTTTTGATAGTGGGAAAATATCTCCTAATGGAGTCTTTCCCCAGCCCCATCTTCCCAAATGATCTTAGCTCTAACTCATTAGTTGAGCCTAAGGGCTTGGTTTCCACCTCTGGTTTTAAGACAAGAAGTTTTTGTTTAGGAACCAGGATACAGTTCTAACCTAATGTGGTTAAGTGTCTGGTGTTTGTTTGTTTGCTTTTTGTTTCTTTTATCTGTTACTGGTGGTTTCTAAAATTTCCTTTCAAGTGTGGCTCTTTTTGAGTTGAGAAGGCCTCTGTTGTATTTTACCCAGCATCCTTTTGAAGTTTTCTAACAGGAGGGCGGGTGGCACTGGAGCCTTTTCCTCTATGTAGAAACTCTGCTCATCCCCTCCACCCCCACTTCCCCAACCCCACTCTCTCTCCAGAGAGTAACAGGCTGCCAAAGTGGTTAGCCTAAGTTGGCAAGGTGGGCCCAGTGAGCAGGTCAAAGGAGAAGGCAAAAGTGTTCTCTGAGACAAGCAGTGAGGGCCAGCCTTGGAGGAACAGGTCTTCAGTGAGATGAGCCACCAACTGCTTGAGTCCGATACTGCACCAGGCGTTCGGGAACCCTGAGGTTTCAGGAGTGTTGGGACCGGACCCAATAAACTGTCCCCTACTGCTGTTCAAGGGTATAGTCTGTCGTCAGCAGCACAGATCTTTGGGAGACTCAGATATTCTCTTTAGATGGGAGATATTTTTGCCCATGGCAGCTTAAAGGAAGCGAGTGTGGGTAAGTAGAGGCTTGGTGTTGAGTGGCTCACCGAGGGAACTGCCCATGAGAGTCATTTTACCTACCCAGAGTCCGTCTGGCTAGGCTCCATCACCCACTTGTAGTGGCAGAGGAGAAAAGTAAGTTTGATTTTCCACATCGACTGGAAATCTTTCAAGGGGCTCTTCTTAGGGGCTTAACTGAGGTGTAGCCGAGGAACAGCACTCAGAGCCTCTTGGGGAGGGAGGAATCTGCAGATACTTGCTCGGAACTTGAATGTGTTGGCAAGTGGGAAGCCCCCTTTGGCCTGTGGAGGCTTTCTGCAGGGCCTGGAATCCTCTGCTCTGCATTCTGGTGTCTTCACCCTCCTGTGTGGCTGCCGCATCTTCACGCCGCCGTCAAGTGGGTCCTTGAATGAGAATGGCTTGAAGAAGTTAGAACAGTGTCAGGACTCTGCAAAAACCCGAACAACTGGGGAGATTTTGTGCAGTGCCATCCGGGCCTTCCTGAAAAGCAAGGTGGTTGGTGTTGGGTAACTACCCACGCGAAGGAGTGCGAATCGCAACGGGAGAAGCGATGAGCGTTGTTAAATTAGGTTGGTTTTAGAAGTAAAATATTTTGATAAATCACTTTTTCTGTTATAATGAGATCAGCTACTTAGGGCTTAGGAATGGAAAATTCCATGACGCTTAATATGAACTTGATTAGAGAACATCTTTTGTGCCAGTAAATCTCAGACTCATGGAAGGACTTGGGGGTTCTGAGAGTTGTGTGGATAGCTTCTTTGGAACAGCTGTGCCCTGCTGTTTAGCTTCTTCCTACCCTCCATCTTTGTGACGCTCCCCGAGCCTTCGGAACCTTCTCGGGCTGAAAGGACACATGATGTTGCAGTGTCCCGACCAGTCAGACCCGGTGAGTGGTGGAGCAAGGCAGCCGTCAGCCAGGGGACACCTTTTGCAGTGGCTGTCGTGTGAGTCACTCCCCACCCAGTGTTCTCTTGCACTGGAAAATGGCAGCTCTCTGTCCTCAGAGTGGCAAATGCAGCTGGTTTAAAAAAAATTTTTTTTTCTTTTCTGTTTTTTTGGCAGACTTAACGCCTTTCTGCAAAGAAGATGAACTAGGATTAGAAGAAATCAGATGTGTGTACTTGGTATGCAATATTTTTGTATTACAAATAGCTACATTCTAACCCACATTAACCCCATGATATGTGAATTTTGCCAACTCCTGCTGTGTCTTTTAAATCAAATCCAGTAAATCACTATGAATGTTCTAATTTCTAAACAAACTAGTCTTCCATAGAGGTACTTTAACACTGTACTGCAAATTAGACAACCTAAGACGGATGGACCATCTTTGTTAATTATGTAGTTTAATTGATCAAAACTACCAGATAGAATTTTATTTATAGCAGTTTTGCTTAGTATCAAATTCTATACTATTAAGGAGCTCGTGAGTCGTATATGGGGTGGGGGTGGTCATTAAGATATAAGCTGTTATTTAGCTTCTGTTAACCTTATTAAGTACCTTTTTTTGGGGGTACTAGCTTCTGTCATAATATGAAATTGCTTTTAATTGAGATGACCAACTTCCATTAGATTGTCCAACCCCCATTGTGTGGATGAACACAGAGCACTTTTCATTTTCGCTCTATTGATCGAGCAGCGGTTTGTTTGAGCTGCATTCAAAACCTGCTGGAGAAAGATGGGGAAGCGCTCTTTAAAGGCTCGGTTCTTTTTTTTTTCTTCCCCCTCTGCCCTGCCCCGCTGTTGACTTGTAGCTTATTCTGCACGCCAGTAGGGAGCAGTGGCGAGCAGAGGCCTGGACAGAAAGCTGCCAGTCAGCAGTGATAGATTACTATTCGCTTCTGTTATAGGTGGGGTGTGCGGTCGGTTACAGTAATAATTACCGGGAGTAGAGGGTTTCCTAGGCAACCGATTCCCCCCCCCCCCATTCACGCTGTTGCTGAGAGTGTCTGGAAAGCATGACATTGCTGTATTCTGAGGTCTGTTGCCCCCCTGCTGCTCCAGGTTTGAGGTTAGTTACAGCATCATAAGACGCTCTCAAGCATAGAGGGCTCAGGCTGGGCTTAAAAAGCATGCCGGCGGTGGCGGTGAGAGGGCCTCTCCTCCCTGGCTTCCCTGCTAAGGACTGGAGTTCTGAAAAATGCAGATTTTCCATCGTGCTTTGCAACAAGGGTATGGGCTCTGAGTCTCAGGGCCCTTTCATTTTCCACTATTTTGGAGACTGCAGACGATACTGTTTTTAAAAGTTTTATTACGCCAGGGAAGGGTGCAGGAACCAGATCTGGCCTTAGGGATTCGAGTCCTATCCATCAACGGGCAGCTGTCACAGCTAATCATAGAGGTCTATGTGGCTTGTTTATCTTATGAAAACGGACCCTAAAGAAGAAGAAGGTAACTTCCTTGCTGGAGCAGGCTCGGTCCCGTATGTGGTAGGAAAATAATAGACACCGCCTCTGTTATCCGGGCACTGTGCATGAATCATAGCATCCTACATCCGGGGCTCTCTAATCTTTCATTTTCATGAACTTTCATCAAGTGCTGTGCAGTGATAAAAAGTAGCATTTGTTTGTGTCTGCTCTGAAGAGAGATAGCGTGATTCAGGCTCCAGTCTTAGGCAGACATGTGAAAGGTTTATCCATTTTCCAAGCAGAAGTCACAAACAGAGTTGATAGTCCAGATCTCGTTCTGTGCTAGGTGGCTACAGGAATGCTCGGTCCTGCGTACCAGACCCATTTATTACCTCGGTTCTGAGTGAGCTGTAAGCTGTCCTCCTGTGCGTTTGTCATGGAGCCGCACTGGTGCTAGTTGTGACTACTAGGTCTCTTTGCGTGTGAATTGAGAGCGTTGGATGTGCTGGAGCAGCTTAGAGGCCAGGGAAGATGTTAAAGGAGTGGGCTCTGTCCCCCACATGATCTCACTGCATCGTCAGCTCTGCACACATAGCCTTGTTTCTTCTTGCCTTTCTGCTGGCCACAGGGGTTGGGAACCTATAGTGAGGCATCAGAAGCAGGGAGGCTCATGAGGCAGCTTGGCCCTGGTTTTCTGAGAGGCCAGAGACAACAGCTTGGGGCCCTTTGATTTCCCAGAATGCCTGGAGGAGAGTCGTCTCTCACCCGACCTGGCTTCTTCTGTGTTAGGACACAGGCTCCCATGCTGCACTAGGCAGAGGGAATCTGCTTCCTCCCACCTGCCCAATCATACCCCGAGCACCACTAAGGGTATCCTGTCTTCCAGTCGCATAGAGCACCGTGAAGGTACTGAACAGACATTTCCAGTCACCCTCCTTAGATGTAGGCTTCTGGGTTGATTCGCTGAAGAATGAAATATGCGGTCTGTGTTTTTGATAGGGATACTGTAAAATGGAATTGGCTTAAGTGAATCCATGCGGCCGGGGTCATCTGAAGTTTAGGCTCCCTTTAAATACTTTAATCATCTTTTACAAACGCGTTTATAAGCTAAAGCTACGAGGCTAACACCTGCTAGCTCAAACAGTTTCATCGAGTAATTCCAGGTTTTCTTGCAAGCCATTAAAACGACCTAGACGGAAAGGAGTAAGTAAGCCTCTTGGAGCACTGATAGACTTCGCAGTTTAGCCAAGGAACTGACTTTTGATTTTCATATTGCATATCTCCAGTATAAATTATTTGAAGCGTGGGGCTTAGACAAACTAATGGTTCAGGTTAGATAATAAAGGATACCATGATTTACAGCAAATTAAAGACCTACAATGAGCTCATTATTTATTGACAGACAACTACCCTTGTAAGAAGCAGCTGGACGTGGGTCCAGTGAATCCTCTCTGAACTCCAACTCAGAGTCAACCCCTTCTTCTCCATGTCTCTGGATTCTGGGGAAAGAAACAATGTCTTGATTTTTAGAACAGCCAGCTTTCTGTTGATAATAATGATAAAATTATACCTAAAAAAAATAAGCTGGGAAGAGCCTTCCTTATGAGCCTGCTCTTGCTTAATTTTTTTGTTTTTAAATAATTAAACCATGTCAGGCAACATTGTTAAAAATCTTAAGGTTAAAGCATTCCTCCCCCCCCCCCCCCCGTCTCAAGATTACTCTGCACCCTAGACAAAGGAAATATTTAAACTGTTAAATTTGAACAAAGATGCAGTCTGCATATGACTTCTCTGAAGCCCTATAAAAATTCTTCAAAATTGCCTATTCACTCAAATTTACTGAGTGTAGCAAAAATGTCAAAGGCATAAAGTCAGAGAAGATTGAATAAAATAATGCAGAAAGACAGATTAGTCATGCACAGACCCACACAGCCTTTCAGAGCACACAATACCACTCTTTATTACCGTTCTATCTTTACAAAGACTACGTTCGATACATGGAAGATGATACATGGCCAGCCATGTCATCTGCCTGTGGTTCCAGGACTCATTTATCTGGGCCCTTTTCACAGTGACATTGATGAGAGATCGCAGTGTTTTCGGAGTATTGTTTTATTTATCATATATAATGGCTGGGGAAAAAAATAGGAATTATGTCACCGATAGCACATAAAAGAGTTGCACAGAAGGTTCTGTGACAAAGTTTGGTCAAGCCTAGGACAAGGAGGCTCCTGTCAGCGAGCTTCTCAGATTTCTCCCCTGCTGCCTGCCTCTCTCCCTGACCCCCTGAGTTGAACGCCGCCTCCCCGAGATCTGCGTGCTGATAACGGTTGAGAAATAGACAGAAAATGTTTCATTCGGTCAAATGTCGGATATCCCAGCGCTTGTGAAAACTCTGGCCATTGTGTGTTTTTGTCCAAGTGGAAGGGCCCATTTTAATTACTCCGCAGTCACTGAGCGTGATTTCTGCATTTGCGAAGGGAAGGAGACCGATTATCGGCCACAGTTTTGTGTCTTGCAAATTTAATAAAGAGCAGCCCTTAAGATAGAATTTCGTAGGCTGCCACAATTGACAAAAGCCAGCTATGTTGAAATGTCAACAGCAAGCCTCATCAGCAGGCTGCAATGTTGTGCAATCAAGAGAACACCGTAGCTCCATATAAACAAATGTATAGAATGTGCAGGGGGCAGGGCCTGGGACCCAGGATCTCAGGGCTCAGGAGACAGTGGGCATCAGCTTGCAGTGGGAACATGTTAAGTGATTCTCAGGGGTTAGCGGGGGTGATCCCTTCTTCATCCTCTAGATTGTGGGGAAACTAGAGCTGTCCACACTTCATCAAGACTGTCAGGGAGAGCGGCTGAGCCGGTGACTGACAGCTGCCTTACAGAGTAGGGTGTCTTGCCCTGTGCTCTTTGGGGTGCACCCCATTGCCGTGCCTCTGGTGTGGTGTAGGTGGCGGCGCGTCTCTGGTGGTTGAATCGTAGAACACAGAGCCACCCCCCCCCCCCCAGACTGAATCTTGAAAACGCTGTCGAGCCCTGTTCTGGGTGCTCGTCCCCTCAGGGAAAGCTTGGGGGCCATGTACACTCCATCCTTGCCTTCTTCCAGCCGACCAACCCTAGTCTTCCCTCCTGAGCCATTTTCCTGTTTGTTCTCTTGAGTTCTATGAAGAAGGCTGTGTGGCTGGGACGGGTCGCACGTGTGAGCCAGTCAGTGCTGCAGTGGGCGAGGTCACGTTTCCTGTGTCCACTGGGGAGCTTTGCTGTGGTCCTGGGCCTTTTTATGTGTCACTGGCCTCTAGTGGACTGGCAGGCTGAATACAGCAAGGATCTCCAAGTGAACAGAGACTCAGAGGCGGGTAAGCCTCCCCGGGGTCAGGAGGCCCCACTGTCTCCAGTTTTACTTTCTCTTCTAGTAGAGACAGTGGATTCCAGGGGTAGAGAGAGAGAGCCAGAGAACGTAGGGTGTCCTCAGGGCTGTTACAGGGACAGCAGAAGTCTTCAGTGGAGAGCTATGCATGTATTGTAGGTATGGAATTTTGGGCCTCATTTGCTATGCAAATGTGTATATAGGCAGACCCTAAACCCTAAATACTGGTAGGTGCTGGGCAAGCTCTCAATCCCTGAACAATGTTCCAGGCATAGGGCCTCAGAAATCTTGCATGGTGTGTGCCAGTCCCATCCTTTGTAATCCCCTTTTGCTCCATTTCTTCTGTCCCTCCTTCCATTCCTTTTCCCTTTCCTCTCTCTTTCCTTTTTCCCTTCCCTCCCTCCTTCCCTTCCTCCCTCGTTCTCTCCTTCCTTCTTTCCTTCCTTCCTTTGCTCTGCTGCCTCTTTGTTCTTTTTTTCTCCTCTTCCTCTTCCTTCCTCCCCTCTCTCCACTGGCCAGGTAAACCTGTGATACTTCAGCCCGCCCCTGGGGCTGGCAGCCATGTGCCAGCCATTCCTGAACTAGCATGTCTACTTCACGCATGAATGATGGCCTGGCACACTCTTGTGGTGCATGCTCAGTAGTGAGTCTGGGAAGAGTGGAAGGGTGAGACCAATCTTGCACCGTGAAGGGGGCCGTGTGCTACCCTCCCTGTGACCAGTACTGGTGCACACTTCTGCCATTATACCATTGCCAGGCACTGCCCAACCGCCCGGATGTTCCTCCCATTCTCTGGGAAGGCTCCAGCAAGCAGATGTCCTGGGGTGGGGGTTGGGGGACAGGGAGCTAGAGAGAAGCAGCAGTCTGCTTCTACGTTGCTGGATTCCTAATGATTCAGACAAGGGAGAAACATGTATTTATATAAAACCAGGCAAGATGACGCATGCCTTGTAATCCCAGCGTTTGAAAGTGGAGGCAGACACTCAAGGACATCCTTGGCTACACCGTGAGTATGAGGCTGGCCTGAGATACAGGAAACGGTCTCAGAAAAATACGTATTTACTTGGAAATCCGAACAGTAGTAGTGAGCAGACCTGGGCTCTACTTCTGTGGAACTTTGGGATATAGGCATAAGTGGATCCAGTGGATAAGTGGATAGGATGTGACTAGGAAAGAGGTGGCATTTCTGAGACTTGAAGGATGACCTGTGGAGGTTGTGGAAAGAGCTAACTGAGGGTGCTGAGGTCCTAGGGTGTGTTGGGAGAAGTTGGGGGACAGGGCAGAAAGCAGAAAGGCTAGGAGTGAGGGGAAGACTGCCAGGGTCTTGCCAGCAGTGGGAGGCTCTGAAAGTTCCTAACAGCACAGGGATGAGGTTCAACTCAGGTTTGAAGACCCTCAGAATTCATGTGGGAGGCCAGTGTGGAGCCAAGGGATCCTCCTTTCAGGTGACATGGTGACAGCACTGGAGAAAGGAGAGATGAGAATAGATTCGAGAGCCAGGAGACTCTTTGATGAACTCTGGGGCAAACACAAGTGAGGACCATCTCTCATTAGCAGGGTAACTGGGGACCCCAGGTAGTTAGAGAGGACGGAGGATCTGGTGATGCCTGGGAGCCAGAAAAGAATGGGTCTAAGAGATCACTAAGGACCACGGGCTTTCCTGGGGGACCTGCAGGACATCTGCTCCCCTGCCCACTGCTGGACCCCGGCTGGCCTTGGCCTTACTCGATCTCACCTTGCTTCCCAGAGCTTCCTTCCCAACTACTTCCTCACCTTTCCGCTCTCCTCTCTTCTTAAAGTCAAAGACAGACTCTTACCACGTAGCTAAAGGTGGCTTAGAGTTCCTGATCCTCCTGCCTCAGCCTCCCCTGTGCTGGGCTTTCTGAAGGAGGCCAGAGAGGTGGCTCAGCAGGACCAGGGTTCGATTCCCAGCACCTTCCTGCAAGCCAGCTCACAGCTGTCTGTAACTCCAGTTGCAGGGGAACTGATGTCTTCTCTGACCTTCACAAGCACCAGCTATGCAAGGGCTACAGAGACATACACGCAGGCAGAACGCCCACGCGTACCAAATAAAGTAAGCAGACAAAAAGTCTCATTTAGGGACCTTTTGTCAAAATGGTGGCATGACAGTAAATCTGACAGCCCTGCACGGTGTGCAGGAGGCAGGGTGGCTCACAAGGGGATAGAAATGGAAGGTGAGGTGAGGTGGGCTGAGAATGGGGTGGGGGAGGAGGCAGGAGGGTCGAGGGTGGGCTGAGGGCACGGGCAGCTGTGTTGCTGAGGGATACTGCCCACCAGGCTGGACATCACACTGATCTGCATAAGGGTTAGACCTGTCGGATGAGACCAGGGCCAGCCCTGTGACTGAAACACAGTGTCTGGAAACAAGCTTGTGGTTGGTTAGGCCCATTCATAGAGGCTGCTGGAGGCAAAGTGATCTACGGAAGTGAGTCAGACCAATCCAGAACCAAGACTTCTGAATCCTTACCCCATGTCTTGTTTTGAAAAACAAAAACAAAAACAAAAACAAAAACAAGATTTTGTTGTATGTGTGTGAATATTTTGTCTCCATGTATGTCTGTGCACCACATGTATGCATGATGTCTGAGGAGTGAGAAGAGGATGCTGGAGCCCCTGGAATTGGAGTTGTAGGTGGTTGTGAGCCAGCACATGGAGGCTGGGAAGCGAACTTGGGTCCTTTGGCGCTCTTAACTGCTGAGCCATCTCTCTAGCCTCTTTGCTACATTAAAAAAAAAAAAAAAAAGAAAAAGACAGAAAAATTAGATTCCTAGGGCCTGGAGAAGCGGCCCATCAGCTGTAAGTGCTTGCAGAGGACTTGGGTTCAATTCGTAGCACCTATATCGAGTGGTTCAGAAGCTCCCATCATTCCAATTCCAGGGGACTCGATGCCCTCTTTTGGCTTGCATGGACACTGCATGTATGTCATGCACATATGGACAAGCAGGCATAGACACATACCCATAAATAAAAAATTCTCTATAAACAACTATGTTCCTAACCATACCACAAGCCTGATACCACATGCATACCACATGCTTGTAATCCCAGTCTTTGGGAGTTCCAGTCAGGAGGATCTAAAGTGCAAGGCCAGCCTGGCCTACTGAGTGAGATAATGCCATAAATAAAACCAAGTACATTCCTTATCGTCTCATTACATCTTTTCTTGTAATAGTGACAGACTGGGGAAAGTGACTGGTTCAAAATAAACTACTATAAAAATGCCTGATCATGAAGAGGATTTTATGTAGCTATCTTCAGACACACCAGAAGAGGGCATCAGATCCCATTATAGATTGTTGTGAGCCACCATGTGCTTGCTGGGAATTGAACTCAGGACCTCTGGAAGAGCAGTCAGTGCTCTTAACCACTGAGCCATCTCCTCAGTCCATGAAGAGGATTTTAAAAGCTTCTCCAATACAGTGCACCATCCTCATGATGCATGTGAAGTTATGTGAAGACAGAATGCAGGTGCCTTGCTCTGTGGAGAGTTGCATGGGCAGTCCCTGTTTTAGCCTCGGATAGCCAGGCTCTCCGGAAGGATGAACAAGATGATGGAGAGTGTGAATACACACACGTGCTCAGTTATGGACATATCTATCCTCTATCAATCTGCTGTCCATCTCTGCTATAGGCTGATTGACGAATCTACCCATCCATCTATCTGAATTAGCTTTGTGGTGGCACTTGGTACACCCTAGGTCTCCAGGGCATCCCAGCAGGCTGTGGACCCAGGGAAGAACTGAGGCTACAGTTCAAGTTCAAAGACAGTTGTGAGGCAGCATTTTCTTCTCCTTGGAGAACCCCCATTTTTTTTCCTCTTAAGACCTTCAACTGATTGGATGAGGCTCACCCACATGGTGAAAAGCCATCTTCCCCATCCACATATACTTATTTAAATATCCACCATATTAAAAAACAAAACAGAGACAAACAAAAAACCAGAAGACAATATCTATCTGTGTTCTCAAGTCATTAGACCTGAGACTGTCAAGTGGCTTTACCATGATCCTGGGCTTTCACACACTCACCCTTGTTCTATCTGTGCCCCATATGTGTTGTAATTACTGAAGTGATTTTTTTTATTATGCATCTCTCTGTGTGTCTGAGAGTGTGTATATACCACACATGTGCGGGTGTCTACAGAGGGCAGAAGAGGGCATGAGATCCCGTGGAGCTGGAGTTACAAGTCTTTATGAGCTGCCTGATGCAGGTTCTGGGAACGGAACTCAGGATCTCTGGGAGAGCAGTCAGCACTCTTAACTGCTGAGCCATCTCTCCAGCCCCTGAAGTGTTCTTTTCAACAGTGTGAGCCAATTACTTCAGATAGACTAAGAACTTAGTAATCTACAGTTTCCCACCACCATACATCTCCACCCCCTTTACCCAAGGAAACTTCTCAATCCTCCCCATCCTGTGTGTGTGTGTGTGTGTGTGTGTGTGTGTGTGTGTGTGTACACATATCCACAGATTTGTGGTACCGTGTATGCTAGACAAGCTCTCTTCTACTGAGCACTGGTAGATCCTGAGTGTTCTACCACTGACCAGTGTCTATAGTACTCTATTTATGTTTATGTTAAGATGGGGTCCTGCTAAGTTACCCAGGCTGGTTTTGAACTTGTGATATTCATGCCTTAGACTCCTCAGCTGGGATGACAGGTCTTAACCACTTTGCCTAGCATTTTTGTTGCTGCTGTTCATTTTGCATTTTAAAGAAGATTTAGTTTTGTTGTTGATTAGTGTGTGTGTGTGTGTGTGTGTGTGTGTGTGTGTGTGTGTGTGTGTGTGTGTGTATGTATGTGCATGCATGGGAACACGCATTTGTGAGTGAAGATGCACTGGGAGTCCAGAAAAGGGTGTTTGACTCCTCAGAGTTGTGAACTGTTTGATGTGTGTACTGGGAACCAAACTCAGGTCCTCTATAAGATCACTAGGTCCTTTTATCTGCTGAGCCATCTCTCCAGACCACCGAAAGGGCTCCAATCCTCACCTCACCTCACTGGAACCAGCCAGATCTATCTCCAACATGTCATGTGTGATACTTCTACTGTAGCTTCCAATGACGCATGGACCAACATCTGTATGCTTAGTGAATATCTCCTCCCCATCACCTTGCTAACCTCCTCCTGCCAGGAAGGCTTACCAGGGCTGCCCTGAGCTCCGAAGCCTGGATCTTGTTTTGCTTTCCCTGGAGTGAGTGCACAGATGGATGTGGGTTGCTGTTCATCACCATGTGGGTAGAGGCTCCGTTAATGCTTTTGTTTTTAGTGTTGTCTTTTTCACATTGATGTGACGTGTTGGTTTTGTTATATGCTGGATCCCATAGAACTGAGAGTGAGGCTCACTTCTGGGCCTGTTTCTCTGGTTGATTTCTTCTTCCCTTGCTGTCACATTCACATTAAGTCTGACAATGGAGACACAAAGCCTTTTCTTATACCTTTCATATTGAGAGTTATTATTCTTGCCCTTTGTTTTGTCTTTCTAGTCATTTAAGATTTCTTAGACATTCCTGTGTGTGTTTAAAAATGCAACAACACAGAGTCCAATAGATCTATCAGGGAGAGAACCAACATCTACACAGTGTTCTACTAATGTATCCATGGACATGGTCTATCTCCCCATCCGGTTAGGACTTCTTCACAAACCCTTGATAAAACTCCTTATTACTCCTGCAGAACTTATGAACTTACTTTGTTGGATTTCTTCCTAGACAGTCGATATGTTTTTTTTAAAGATTTATTTATTTATTTTATGTATATGAGTTCTCTCTCTGCAGGCCAGAAGAGGGCATCAGATCACATTACAGATGGTTGTGAGCCACCAATATGGGTGCTGGGAATTGAACTCGGAACCTCTGGAAGAATAGCCAGTGCTCTTAACCACTGAGCTGCCTCTTCAGCCCCTGACATTTGATATTCTTTATCTACATGGATCTTTTCTTTTTGCCATGTAGCACACCAAGATCTCTCTGTTTATCTCTCTCCTCATTCAGCTGGGTTTTAGAATTGGTCTGTTGAAAGCTGGACTGAAGGGATGCTTGTGGAATGGATGGTCTTGCTTATTTGTTCCTGTTTGAGCTGATGTGGGATCCCTCTCTGGATTCATTTGGCAAGAGAGCATCTGCTCTTCTCTGAGGTGAGTCGCAGATGTCCCAGGTAATTGAGGGAGCACCTGGTAATGGGAGAAAAACCTGGGCTAGGAGAAAAACGTCTCCTAAGATCTGTGCTTGCATCTTGACTCTGTGGTCTACCAGCCGGACTTCTAGAACATTACTCTCCCTGTTGTTTAACACCAAGGAGCTTGGAGGTGAAGTTCACAGGAGAAAAGATCCGCATGGAGTTTAGAACATCGTAGAAGACTATCTTCTCATTTCCCTAAGAGCTGAGGATAGCAAGTGATTCATTCTACCAGAGGTTCTGTGGTAAATGAGCAGCCACAGGGCTAGAGGCAGCTTAGGGGGCATTAAGGAATGGATGCTGTCCCCTCTGCAGACATAGAGCAGTGACTTTGTGGCCTTTTGTGGTGGGAAGTTTCCTCTGGAAATGAATAGGACTTAGCATAGGCTTAAAGTGACTGTGGAACTCTGGGCTTTGCGAGCTGCGGTGCCTGGGACTGTGTGCTCCTTCTATGGCAGAGCCTGAACAGTTGTGCTAACAGGTGCACTGGGAAGATCACACCAATGGACCCCTGGGGTCTCCCAGCTCCCTTCTAGGACTCTAACATAGGGCTGTCCAGCCCAATCTCAATCCTTGTAGTATCTTGTTGCTACAAGTAGACTGTGTCTACTATATTGTTCCGGCTAGCCTCAGTCCTCCTGTCTTAGCCTTCCAAATGCTGAAATAACAGGCCACCGTGTCCTGTGCAATACCTACTTTTAAGCTTCCCCTTGTCCCGTAAGTCCAACAATTGGAGAATGGTTTGCACTGATAACATCGCGACAGTTTTAAGTTTCCCTTGGTTTCTCTCCAACCTCCTCATGCTGCTGGAGGGACGTGGGCACTGCCCCTTAAGACTTTTAAAGTTGGGCATTGATACAGGGACTTGCATACAGCCCAGGCTCAGCCCCAGCTCACAGTGTAATTCAGGTTGGCCTCAACTTGTGATCCTCTAGCCTCTCCTGTAATATCTACTAGTATTACAGATGTGTGCCACCACGCCCAGCCTAACTTAAATTTTTAAAATCAATACTGGGGATTGAATCTAGGACCTTGTGAATGCTAGGTAAGCCCTCTATTGATTAAATCTATTGATTTAATTTCAATAGACACGTAATAATTGTATATATTCAAGGGTATAGTGCGATAATTTAATATGTATATACGTATTAGTACCAAACCAGGCTAAGTAGCATGTCCAGCTCCTTTTGCATTAATCATTTCCCTCTCTTAGGGGCCTTTGAACTCCTCACTTCTATTTTTGATTTGTTATTTATTTATGTATGTGTACGTGTATCTGTGGATGGGTATGTGAATTGAGCGCAGTACCCACGGAGTCCAGAAGGGGGCGTAGGTTCCTCTGGAGCTGGAGTTACAGGTGGTTGTGAGCCACCTAATGTGGGTGCACAAGGAAGAACTTGCAGTACTTGTCTTTTTGGGCCTAACCTATTTTGAGTTCAGTCCATGCTGGCCAGGAGTCTGTTCTTTTGTGGCTAATGTCCTCTTTTAATCCAGTTGTGTTAGGGGACATATTGCTTGCTCCATTGGCTGTGATATGAGCATGGCTGTGCAGGGGTCCTTTTGCTTGCATCCTTTCATTTATTTTGAGTATTTATCAAGGTGTCTATTTTTTTCATTTGCTGAGGACCCTCCATACTGACCTCCTGAATAGCTGTCCTGAGTCATGTCTTACCAAAAATTCTCTTTAGACTATTTGGTTTGAGCCAGGATATTACTGTGCAGCTCAGACTGGCTTTGAGCTGGAATGATTGAGCTGCCTCAACTTCCTGAGGGCTAGGAATGCATGGTACAGCACCGTACATGGCTTCTCTTACGACTTTTCAATAGCCATGGAGACAGCCTTTCACCCACTCCGTGGGGTTCCCTGTAATCCTTTCCTGAAGCCTAGGTCTTCAGATGACACTTAGGTCCCTCTGTGTGAAGGTTTCCCCACAGGCAGCCATAAAGGCTGGGTCCTCATGGGATTTGTGGTCCACCCAGCAAGAGGAGCCTGCATGGGGCCGATAAGTCATGATCCAGAGAGAGGCTGACAGTCACCCAATGCCCACTGATTAATGAAAACAGGGCTAGTTGGACACAGAGTAGATGGTTATAAATGGTGCTGTCAGAGAAAAATAATTATTGTATTAATAAGGAAGCGATTCAAAACCAGGCTCTAAGAAATGGAGAGCTGGCAACTTTGCATCTCGGTGGCTGGGAGCTGGCTTGGTGGGATTGTGGGGGGGGGGTGCCCCACCCCCTCCACCCCTCAGAGGGAGCCTCCTTGCCAGCCACATCCACACTTGCATGTGCTTTCCCCAGTTCCACTTGACCCGGCTCTCCCCGGTGCTGCAGGCCAGACCAGCTGGGGCTGTTTGCAGGTTCTTGGTACCATTTCCAGTGGGAATGGGGGGGAAAAAGCGAGCATATCTTATTGTACCTGAAACACTGTATGATATGTACTAAATATTATGACTACTCGGGGCCTCGCAATAATTGATTCACCCACACAGCCATTTAGTCTGCGAGCTGTTCGTTTTACAAATTCTACAATCTTTTAGAAATTCTTTCAGTGCGGAAGATTGCTGCCTGGCCTCAGATTCATTATGGTGATTGAATCCTCTTCAATAGAGAAGGTTTAGCATGAGCACATGCCCGTGTGTCTCACTCAGAGCGGAGGCACATAGGTTAAAAGCTTGTCTGGGTGGCATAATTCACGGCTGCTGTGCCAAACAATCACGTCTTATTGTGACCTTCATAAGATTCAAAGAGGCAACAGGACGGAGCCTGGCTTTTTTTAAACCCACTCACAGATTTAGCTTCCCAACATCTGAAGCTTGGAGAATTCCTAATTAAATAACCAATTAATAATGTAGAATAGAAAAAGCTATTTTTTTCCTGAAATGCAAAATCATAATTAATCGGAGCACAAAAAAAAAAAAAATCCGCTGCCTGTCTCTATATCAGAAAAATATAGGCTGGTGTTTAAATATTCCACCACACCTGAACCCTGGCCATCCGTCATTGTTATGACTTAAAACATCTCAAACTAAATTAGGTTTTGTTTGTATAGAGCGGGGAAAGTCAGATGGCTTGAATGACAAAATTAGAACACGCTCAAATCGCTGAGACAAAACCACATGAGCAAAGACGAGCAGACGCAGGGCTGCCAGGGCAGAGCAGACACCCTCCACAGACTCCTGAAAAAATGCGCTCTTCCCCATTTACCCAACCGACTGATCTAAGTATGAATTTCTGACCCCTAGGCAGATATTCATATATATATATATATGTATATATATTTATTTATTTATCCCTGCTTCCCGGTTAATTGCCCAAAATAGCAAGCCTGGCTGGCTGAAGTGACACTGTCCCCTGTGTCCCCCATTGGTGCCAGTACTCTGAACCAGCCTGCTCCTGCCCACAGAGCCAGCCTGTGGCCACCAGGGAAGGCTGGCCCTCTCCTGACCCACTGTCCTGGAACATTTACAGTGTAAACGAAAAGCTGCCTTTTAGGGTTTGTGACCCTCCCTCCCCCAGCTCCTGCAAATACCGAGGCTAGGGAGTAAATTTTCCAAGGAAGGAATCACTTAGACACATAGGAGATGGAGAGATGATGATTTATTGGTCAGGGGCAAGTGCTGCTGCTGCTGCAGAGGACTGGAGTTTGATTCCCAGCACCCACCCCAGAGGCTTACACCCCCAGCTCCACTAGTCTGTATCTGACACCCTCTTCCAACCTCTGCAGGCGCTTTCATTGGAATGGTACCATACTCCTCTTGTAGATACATAATTTACAAGTAGGTATGTGTGGTTTGAGTAGACCAGTGGGTGGTTATCAGCCCCAAAGCCCAAGTCTGAACTGCTTCGCTGACCATTGGCTCTCAAATGCTCAGAGCGCCCAGCATGCCTGCTACTCTCTCTGACTTTGGCAGGTGTCCCCATCGTGTGTCTGTCCTGTGCTAAGCTCTTCTCTTAGAAGTGAACATTTGAAGCACCCCTGTCTTCCAGAGATGGCCCAGTTGTTTTTTGTTTTTTCCCCTTGACTACAACTTCCTGGCTTACCTGGTGCGACACCATACTGTCTAAGCATGGGTGCACTGCCGTTGCTGCTTCGAGACCACACCCGAAGTCCTCCTCATCAGTGCCGGCTGTATTGAGGGTGCTGCCTCTTCTCCTCACCATGGTGTGGAAGAAGCTATGTAAGGGTGGAGGTTTATTTTGGTCTGTGGTTCAGAGGACTTAGTCCATGGTGCTGCGGTAGACGTGGTGCATGGTTGGTCCATGACTTCTGGAGTCTGGGGCACCAACCAAGAGGCAGAGAGCTTGTCCTGAAACCTTTAAGCTCTTAGGTCAGCTAGTGACAGTGACAGCCAGCATTCCAAGAGGTTCCATAGTCTCTCAGAAACAGTGCCACCAGCTGGAGACCAAGTGTTCAAAAGCACATGCTGGTGGGGCATATTTCACAGGTAAACCTTAATACTCTAGACCAGACCCTTACATTGTAGAGTGTGGATCTATGAAGCCTGTGTGGTCTGGGCAGGGCTCAGGAGGGGTGCCCGATGATGCAGGAGCTTGGAGGGGGACCTTCTCAGCCCACTGTGCTGGTACCCACTACTCTATCCACTACCACTACAAACCATCAATGTATAATTTGCTGTTATGGTAGAAATAAATACTTTTCGGTGACAGTTTTAGTGTCAGACTTTTTTTTTTATTGACAAAACTGCTATGAATCACCATACATGAACATAATAAAACTGTGAGAAGTATCTGCATTACAGCGAGGTTTTCATCAATAGGCCGGGGCATCGATCTCTGTTCCTCTTTGGGTTGGTTCGGTGTGAAACTTATGCCTGTAAAATATGTGACACCCAGGAGGTTCCCTGCCACAGTTTCCTGGACATCCGTCCTCTAGGAGGGTTGAGCTACAGAGATCAGAAGTCTTGGGGGCAAAGGAACGGTGGTGACAGGGAAGAGAACAAGCTCACCCGTCCTTCCGTCCTGTCTTCCTAGTCAGCTAGGCATCTGGGTCTGCCAGCTGGTACCTTGGGTGTATCCTAAGGACATACCCGAGCCAGCTCTCAGGTGTCTTCCACATCTGGTGGAGAGAGCAGCCTCATGGGGCCGAGGCCATTCAATGTGTTCTGGCAGAGGCCAATGTGAATCGGGCTGGAGCTTTTCATTCAGTTCCTTCCTTTCTCCTGCATTGCTGACATGCCTGCCTCCTTTGCGCCAGGCTAGCGCGATCTTAGGAATCTAAGATCAACGCTCTGTATTTTCTAAGCCATCGTGGTCAAGCAGGGGTCGGGGATGGCAGGGGCGGGACTAAGAGGAGAGTAAACACATAAATAAAAACTATAAGCTCCCTGGAGTGGTGCTGTGTCTCAGCCCCCCCCCCCCCCCCCCCCCCCGAGTGGTGTTCTAGGAATGGATGCTAGGGAGCAGAGGAAGTTGGGATGGGAGGGGCGGGGCTTTCTGCTAGAGTGACATCTGAGCAGGGGAGCCAGGCTCAGGGACTCGCCAGCTACAGGAACCCAGAGCACTGCTGGCAGCCAGAGCAGCCTGGGAGGAAGTCCAGTGCCTTCGAGGAGCTGAAAATGTCCCAGTGGCCAAATGGACAGAGAGGGATCAGGGACAGGGAGGAGTTCGGAGTCGGGGAGTGACAGGCATGTCTTCTAGACAAGACCCAGTGAGGACCGGCATGGAGCTGAGAGGGTCAGTGTGACCACAGGCTCAGCCCCTACCCACCCAGCCATCTCTTGTAACCATGGACATGTCCTCTGCAGAATGCCTTGCCACCCCACCTGGACCCGACTCTCGGTTCCCATTACCCTTTGCCAGCTTAGACTCCTGCACCCCTCAGGGTACATGTTTCTGCCGTCTGTCCTCACTGTATCCAAGACCTCTCTTGGTTGGAAGAAGGGTGTGCCTGTGCTCACTTGCTTAGCAATCATGGTCTCTGTAGGACCTATCCCTGTCTCATTCAGCACAGAGAGTCTGCCCTGGACCTGCCTACATGTCTGTGGCTCTCGTATTAACCTAACCCACCAGCTTCCTTCATGCAGCCTTCTCAGATTGCTCCTAGGACAACTGACTTTCCTCTCATCCCAGAAACTTGGGGCTCCTGGGTGTGGGTTCCAAGATTTAACTCAGTCCACCAGAGGAAGGGATTTGCAATGAGGTAGTTGCTTTCAGGGAAAAGGATGGGTAACAGGGAGGCATACCCAGCCTGCTTTGAGGCATTGGATCACTTCTCTCTACTGGGGCTGCCCAGACGTGCCCCCAGCTTAGCCAAGGAGACAGAGTCCACCTGTCTTGGAGGTCTGAACAAGGAGCCTGAGATAAAAGTCAGGATGGGGGCTGGGATATCTCTGAATACCAGCCCCCATGTGGGAGCGCCAGGCATCTTCAAAGCCCACCAGAGTCTGAAGAAGTCCTCATTCTTTTGTTGTCCACACCACCAGGTTCCTTCCCCTTAGTGGGTACTGTCGTTTGAATATGAGGTGTCTCCAGAAAATGCTCAGTCCCTCACGGTGCTACCTAGGAGTGGTTCCATCGTGAGGGCACCGACTTCATCATGGATTGACCCTGTGTTGAGTTAGGTGCTCAGTGGACTGTTAGGACGTGGGGCCTGGTTGGAGGAAGTAGGTCATGGGGCAGGGTGTCTGTGAAGGGTGCACCTCGCCCCTAGTCCCTTTCTGTCTTTCCTTCTGCTGAATGGCAGCTCTCCTCTTCCCTCAAGCCTCTCTGTCATGATGGTCGGTTCCACACCCTACAGCAACAGGACCAAGCACCCACAGACAGAAACCCCTGAAATCAGGAGCCCCCCCCCCCCCAAATTCTTGAAACTGGTTTGCTAAGGAAATCTATAACAGTGATAAAAAAGTGACTGGTTTGCTTCCTGGAGGCATCTTCCTCCAGTCAGATGCCGAGCTCCTAGAAGCAGGGATGGGACAGCCTCACCAGGAGAGGGGATGCCAAAGGGAGAGTGGTAAAGAATTGGGTGACCCTTGTCCCTCCAGCCTGCCTGTCCGGTACTTGTTCTGTCTGGCTCACATTTCTGCCACCCAGCCCCTGAGCAGCTCTCACTAGAGGTTTGGTCATGCAAAGCAGCTACATGTATGTTCACCCACCTCACTCTGCTGAGGCTAACTGGCCCTTCTCCAGGCTTTCCCCGCCCCGTCCCCTTCTGTCAGGGTTTTGTGACCCTTGGAGCTAGGAAGGAAGGTTTTCTTTTAGGGACAATTGTCACACCAGCAGCCACCCCCTCCCCATAGGGCACCTGGCTCGGTGGCACCTGCCTAGGGTGGCCGCTGTGCTCCCAGCAGCCCTCCTGACGTCAATGGAGGGGACGCCGCCGCCTCCTCTGCCACACGTTGCTCTCACGAAGTGTAGGCAAAAGGCAAGCATCCAATTGCTGCGGTGAGGATGAGAAAGAATTTGGTTTCTAAATTAGGGCTCAGCACGATGGCCAGAGCTGGGAAGGGGAGCCTGTCAATTGATGGTAGCTACTTCTGCAAATGTGTGTGGGGGGAGATGGCCCTGCCCCCTGGAACATTCGGGGGGCTCCCCTCAGCTCAGGCATCTGTGCCAAGAGCCCTGAGAACAAGCCATCTGAAAATCCGGATTGTGTGTTGGCCTGTCAATCCCCAGAAGCACACAGCCTTTCATTAAAACCCGCCTGACATTTCTGTTATGCTCAGAAATCCCGACCCGATGCCAAACGCCTGCTATTTGCCATCCCATCCGCCTGGGAAGCCCAGGGCCCGCCAAACCCACTGTGCCCAAATGCTCCCCAGGAAGTAGGATGGCAGGCTGTGCAGGGTCCTGGTAGGGGGTGGGGAATGCAGAGGCTATGACTGGGTACCTTGGGCTGTGGCTTCAAGATCTTTCAGGGGAAAGAGTGGCTCTCCGCTCACACTTTTGAGAGCAGGAGTACAATTGTAGAGCTGATGGGGGCCTCTGGACCCAGCAAGCCTGCACGCAGCCCACTCTGTCCGTGGGTGTCAGGGCCCTAAGATCTGACGTCTGTCCTCCAGGGCCACAGTCAGGAGGGGCTGGGGAATGTGGGTACAGGAAGCAGATGGGGAAGGTGGTCCCCAGATTGAGGGAGGAGGCAAATGACTCTGTTGGATCAGGAGCTTTGTGGATATTGGGCATTGACTGGGGGCGTCTCGGAGGGGGGACCTGTCATTTGGTCAGCGTGCCAGGAGTAAATGTGCCCGAAAGGTCACAGAGATCACAGTCTGTGTGATATGGAAATGAGTCTTCCCCAGGAAGGCCGGCAGGCTTGGGCAGAGGGACAAAGTGAAGTGGTACAGCTATGTCTCGGCTCTGCCACTGCATACTACCGTCTGCCACAGAACACCTGGAGTCCAGGTGTGGCAGGTGGCTGCTATGAAGATGTGAGATACTCAGAGGCATGGAGGTTGGCCTTAGAGGAAGGACACAGGCAACTTCCTTGCCAGCGTGACCGTGGAAAATATCCTAGGGTTTCTATTGCTGTGATGGAATAGAATGTGTGTGTGTGTGTGTGTGTGTGTGTGTGTGTGTGTGTGTGTGTGTTGGCCAAAAAGCAACTCAGGGAGGAAAGGGATTATTTGGCTCGCATCTCCATGTTCATCATCTAAGAATCCAAGACAGGAAATCAAACAAGGCAGGAACCTGGAGGCAGGAGATGATGCAGAAGCCATGGAGGGATGCTGCTTACTGGCTTGCTCCTCATGTCTTGCTCAACCTGCCTTCTTATAGATCCCAGGACCATCAGCTCAGGGGTGGCCCTACCCACAATGGGCTGGGCCCTCCCCCATCAATCACTAATTAAGAAAATGCCCTACAGCCAGATCTTAGGAAGACATTTTTCTCAATTGAGGGTTCCTCCTTTCAAATGGCTTTAGTTTGTGTCAAGTTGACATAAAACTGTCCAACCCTGGCGGATCAGTAGTTAGAGGTACCACTTGGTCCTCTGCGTCATCCTGTGATCCATTCATCATCGTGCAGGACAAGGACAGACTGTGCTGACTTAGATGGACTATCCATGCTCCAAGGCTCTTGATGTAGCTGTTCACAGAATGAAACTGTTTCCTGCAGTTTAGCAACTTGGGGGTTGGGAGGCCCCGAACAGACAGACCCTGGGAGGAATGTGCCCTCTGATCTTTCTGTCCCTTCCTCATCCTGCAAAAGCTCTGAGTTATGTACATGAGGTTAGGAACCGAGTGGAGGGAGCTTAGATCTGCACTTGATCTAGACCAGCTAGCTTGTGGGGCCTGGAGCTCGGGTTGAGGGTGGTGAGAACTTTACGTCATCACCAGGAGCCCGACAACCTGCCAGAACTTGGCTCCTGTAAGCTGAATTTTAAACCTGGACTCTGAGGTTTCTTAATTAACTTCCTGGTAATTTAGGGGAGCCTGGAGTGGTGGCCTCTGCTATTCACCTCACCATAGGACAGAATGCAAGGGTATGGGGAGGACTGGCCCAGAGAACATTCTAGGATGGTAATGGCCACAGTATGGAGAAGTATACTGTGAGAGTATACTGGAGGTGGCGAGGACGACCCAGCTGGTCAGCAGAGAGTCTGAACCTGTATGACAGTAAGCAGAGGACAAATCAGAAAGGTGTGGCCTGGTCAGCAGGGTCTGCAATGTCACTGAAGCACACTGGCTCTGTTCTGTGGGTCACAGAGCAGTGGAAACAACCAGGCTTGGGAGAGGATGGGGCTGAAATTACCAACTCATGTTACCTGTTTACCTGCCCACCCATCTATGTGTCTGTCCATTTATCTACCCACCCAGTCACCCTATCATCTTGTCTTCCTTTTCTGTCCACTCAACTATCCATCCACTCATATAGCCATGTACCCCATCCACACATTCATGCATACACCCATTCATCCCATCCACCTATCCATCCATACATTCATTCATCCATCTATCCATCCCATCCCATCCATCCATCCATCCATCCATCCATCCATCCCATCCGTCCATCTGCCCATCCATCCATCCATTCATCCATCAACCCATCCATCCCATCCACCCATCTACCCATACATTCATTCATCCATCTATTAATCCCATCCATCCCAGCCATCCATCCCATCCACCCATCTACCCATACATTCATTCATCTATCTATTAATCCCATCCATCCATCCATCTCAGCCATCCATCCCAGCCATCCATCCATTCATACCAACTGTTCGTCTGCCCATTCATCCATTCATCCATCCATCCATCCATCCATCCATCCATCCATCCATCCCATCCACCAATCTACCCATACATTCATTCATCTATCTATTAATCCCATCCATCCATTCATCCATCAACCCATCCATCCCATCCACCCATCTACCCATACATTCATTCATCCATCTATTAATCCCATCCATCCATCCATCCATCCATCCATCCCAGCCATCCATCCATTCATACCAACTGTCCGTCTGCCCATCCATTCATCCATCCACCCATCCACCCACCCATCCATCCATCCATCCATCCATCCATCCATCCATCCATCCATCCCATCTACCCATCTACCCATACATTCATTCATCTATCTATTAATCCCATCCATCCATCCATCCATCCATCCATCCATCCATCCATCCACCCACCCATCCATCCATCCTAAGAGTTTATATATTGGACACAACCGTCTGAGAATCTTAATGAACGACTGCTGGGAGCCTAAGAACCGGACACTTGGACTTGGAATATAGTTTCCACCTTTGCCTTTGACCTTGAGCCCGGAGGAAAAACAATAATTTGATGTCAGTTATGTGAAGCCACTGGTCTGAATGGGCTGTTACTGCAGGTTTCACTAACTGATCCACCATGGTAACTAAAGTCTGTATCTGGAGCCATGGGAACCCCAGCTTGGTGTGTGCAGGGCAGAAGTCTTTAGCCACAGGTCTTTTGCCCCTGTGCCAGGCTCCCTTGGTTTCTCTGTGGGTACAGGGACAGGCCTAGGTCAGGTCCCCTTTGCCTACTGGATGAGAGGGAGGCATGGCTAGGTAGACGCAGTATTGAAAATGGGCATCACCCCTCCTTGGTCTTGTCCAGTCTTTCTCTTTGCACATAGCCCATGCCTGTGGCTTGAGGCTTCTCTCTGAATCCATGGCATCACCAGTTCCCTTCACTACAGGGCTCAGCTGAAACTTTGTTTCTTCTGGAACCCTTGGACTGCAGGACCCATAACTACCCAAGAAACTGGCTGTCTTCTTTTCTCTCTCGGTATTCGAGATGAGTTTGTTTTATTGTGTTAGCGCCTTCTCCCTGCCATGGTGGCTGCTGGATTCACTAAGCAGGTACTGAGTCAGCATTTGGGGGCTGTCATAGTTTGAATCTCAAATGTCCCCTAAAGGCTCATGTGTCACAGCTTGGCTGCCAGCTCATGAGCCTTTGGGATATGATTTGATCCTGAAACTCTGACCTAATCAGTGGAGTAAGCCGTTGAGATGGATTAATAATTTTGTGGCACTGTCGGTGTGTGTGTGGGGGGTGGGGGGGGGAAGAAGCTGGGAGGTGGGGCTTAGTTGAAAAGAGTGTTCCCCGAAGTTGTCATTCAAGGTCATATCTTGTTCTCTCTGTCTCTCTCCCTTGCCCTCTCTTTTCCTCCCCTTCTTTCCCTTTCTCTGTCCCTTCCTCCTCTCTTTTGGAACCTCTTACCCCCACCCCACTGACTGCCACAGAGTGAGCAGTTTCCTCTATCGTGTTTCTGCTTTGCCATGGGCTGATATGATGCCACCAGCTGACCACGGAGTGAGACACTTCTACAATTGTGAGTCCAAATCAATCTTTCTTTCTTTGGTACTGCTGGAGAATCTTTTCATTCCCTCAGCAATGAGGAAATTAACTAGCACAGGATGGATGGATAGGTGGTTGGATGGATGGATAGATGGATAGATGGATGGATAGATGGATAGATGGATGGATGGATGAATGGATGAATGGATGGATAGATGGATAGATGGATAGATGGATGGATGGATGAATGGATGGATGGATAGATGGATAGATGGATAGATGGATGGATGGATGGATAGATGGATGGATGGATGGATGAATGGATGGATGGATGATAGATGGAGTTGTGTGAACCTTGGGATGGGGCACAGTGCTTGAGAGAGCTGTTTTCTAGGTGGGCTGTGGGAAGCGACGCGGATGTGTAGCCCCAGTTCCCCAGGTACCCTGACACCACATGCTTGCTGCCTCTGGGACTTGTGAGAGACTTGTGGTCCCATTTCTTGGACCCTTTTGGCTCCATGGAGGTCAGTGAATGCAGGAAGGCGGTGGAAAGGGCTGGTAGTTGCTGGTTTCTAAGGAAGTCTGGCCTGCACACACACTGGGCTGCTACACCCTCCCTGCTTCCAGTCCTATTCTAGAAGGGACCCTGAACCCACCTGTTTGCATAGGGCTAAGATTCCTGGTTCTGGAGCTGTGGCTTCAGATTGTGGGCATAGAGAGGGATTAGGAATGTGTCATCTCTGAGGAGAGGGTGAGGGCTCAGACTCCCTGGGTTGGCTGGTCAGTTTGTTTTTTTCTTTTCTTTCTTTCTTTCTTTCTTTCTTTCTTTCTTTCTTTCTTTTTTAAAAACTACTCTCATCTTGCCTTGGCTCCCACTGGTATCTCAAATGTAAGTTTTGGGGAGCACAGCCATGCCATACAGTCATGACGTCGACAGCAGGTCAATCTGCTTTTGGCCCATGCTTATAACCCTGGTCTGCCATGAGAGGCTGGGGACCCATGGTTAACTGGTTCAGTAGCTTGAGTATCCTACCCGGATTCCAGGAAGGGTGATGGGTGGTGGGTTTAAAAGAAGCTTAAGTAGCCTCAGCCGTGACCCTGGAGTTACCACTTAGTTTAGTGCTCTCAGGGTTTAGAGAGGATGAAAGGCTAGCATCCCAACTGAGAAGGCAGGATTACAGGGTTGTGTTTGAAGTGAGGGGACAGGCTGCTATGCCGTGTACGTGTATGTGTACATGTATGTCTACGGTGGTAGTGGAAAGGCTGACATCTGGCCTGGGGAGGCAGCATTGGGCTCCCCATTTGATGAGGGCCTGGCTGATCCTCCCCCAGCCTGGCTTCCAGAGCAGCTGGTAGGAAAGTCCTGCCCTCAGCCTTGTTTATTTTTGGAGCGTTTTTAAACTGGTTCACAAGGAAGTGAGCCTTGTTAAAAGGGATTTAACTGTGGGTCACCGCCAGTTTGAGGGGCTTAAGAGGAAAGAAAGAGAGGGCCTTCTGCCTTCATCCTTCCTAGAGCTGGGGCCCCCCTCACAAAGGCAAGGTCCCAGCTCCTCGCCCAGCTGGAGGGGGCTGTTGACAGGGAAGAGCTTAAGTCATTAATAGGAACAGAGAAGGTTTCTTAGCTCGCATACACACAATCACACAATCACATACACAGATACACACACCACACCCCCCCACATCCCCCCACACCCATATATACCACACCACACACACATACCCATATACCACACCATACCACACACACACCACACCACACATACACGCACACACACACACACACACATACACACCACACACACTACACACACACCACACCACACACACACACCACACCACACACACACACATGCACACACACACCCACATACACACCACACACACTACACACACACACACACACACACACACACCACACACACACACCACTGTTGTTGTAAAAATATAAAAATAATAAAGTATAGTTGTCTTTTATCCCGCTAGGTCCTCACTGCAGTGTCCCAGATATCTGCTAGATATCTTGACAGACACACATCTCAGCCGCACGCTTTCCTACACTCAAACCCTCACATAAAAGAACACACAACACAATAATCTTTGACCCAATTGGTAAGATATAATTGCCCACTCAAACATACAAAGCCCAGTACCATCCATCCCTTAGGTACATTGATAACAACCTGTAAATACACAGAGCAGAATCTTAACATCACGTGCCATGGCTTCTCCCCTCTCTCTCTTCTGTCCTGTCTCCTCCTTTCTCTCCTAGTCTCTTCCTCTTCCTTCAAACTTCTCTCCCGCCCATCCTTCCTTCTCCTCCAATGACAGGCCTCCTTCTATCCTGTACCTGCCCCTCACCTGTACTTTACAAATTCAATGGGGACGCGGTTCTGGTGAAGTCACCTGAGTTCTGAGTAGGGACTAGGCAGCTGTCCTTGGGGCAGTGGAATTAGCATCAAAATACAGATAACTTCAGGGCAAACCACAACATACCGCACCGCACACACACATACCACATCACACACACATACATACCACACCACACCACACACACACCACACACACACCCCATACCCACATATACACACACCAAACCACACCCACACACATACACACCACACCACACACACACATATACACACATACATATACACCCCACACCACACCACACACATATACCACACCACATACACCACACATACCACACATACACACACACCACACACACACACCACACACAAACACACCACATACACACACATACACACACACCCATACACCACACCATACCACACACACACCACACCACACACCACATACCACACACACCACACACCACATACATACCACACACACACCACACACACACACACCACACACACACACATACACACACCACACCACACCCACATCCACACACATAAACACACACCCCACACACACCACACCCACACCACACACACACACACCACACACACACACACACACACCACATACACACACACCATACCCATATACACACACACCAAACCACACCCACACACATACACACCACACCACACACACACACATACATACACCACACACCACACAATACACACCACACACACACACATACACACACCAGACCACACCCACACACATACATACCACACCACACACACATCACATCACATACATACACACACACCACACACCACACACACATACACACTGCATCACACACACATACCCATACACCACACCATACCACACCATACTATACCACACACACACACCACACCACACACCACACACATACACACCACACACCACACACCACACACCACACACATACACACCACACACACACATACACACACACACCATACCACACCCACACCCACATACATACACACACACATACCATACCACATACACACACATCACACACACATACCACACACACCACACAAAACACACCACATACACACACACACCACACACACCACACACACACATACATACACACATACACATACACCCCACACCACAGCACACACACACCACACCACACACACACCACACCACATACATACACACACCACACATTACACACCACACAAACACACACACACCACACCCACATATACACCGCACCACACACACATACCCATACACTACACCATACCACACACACACCACACCATACTATACCACACACACACACACACACTCACACACACACACACACACACACACCCCACATCATACCACACACATACCACACCATACCCCCCCCCACCCTCCACCCAAAAGAGAGCGTCTTCCAGTTACAGGGTGGCGGTGGAGGTGTGGGGTATGGGGAGGGGTGCTGAGGGGTTGCAAAAGGGACTTCCTAGGGGTTTTTCATCACTGCCCTTCAAGGGGAGGGCTGTCCCTCCGCTGTCTGGAACTCAGGGGCAGCTGGAGACTCAGGGGTCTAGGGCCCACTCTGGGTCTACCTTCTTCTGGTGCCCAATCACAGGAATGACCCTGCCCCATTCCTCATTGCCCTGCAGTGAGTCAGTGTGCTGGCTTCTGTGGCAAGTCTTGTGTGGATTTTGGAAACATGGCCTTGATGGAGGAAGGGGTTGGGGGAACAAGGCAAACAGCGCTGGGTCTTACACCATGGTGGGTGTGAAGCAATGCCCCCATGCTCCAGCCTGGGGACTCAACCTCGATGTTTAGTGCAGGGGGTGGGGGTGCCACCTCTGTCTATCCTCAATCTGTGATGAAGGAAGCCCCCCACCCCTTGGGACTCCTTTGCCCGGGGGGGGGTTGGGTAAAGCTTGGAGGCCTTCCTCTACTGTGGACTCATATGGGGGCTCATGTTGCCCTCTTGAAGGTCGGCAGTTCCTCTAGGAGTGGAGTCCTTAAGGCATCATGTCTATGGGTCAAGCAGAGAAGAGAGCTTCATATCTTGCCCTGGCCTGGTGAGGGGTTTATTGTGGTGGGAAAAAGCCACGGTGGTGAGGAGGGACCCATCAGCTCCACGCCAGATAGAATAGAAACAACTAAATAAAGCACCCTTGAGGCTCGGGGGGAAAATTATACTTGTCAATTATGATTTATGAACGATTGCCAAGCAGGGTGGTGGGCCTGCCCATCTCAGAGACTGCTTTACCGCCTCCCCCTGACTGTAGGGTAAGGCTGGGGCTTCCAGATCTTTCTGGATCTCCAGCTGGGTCTCCAGCAGCATTAACTGTTAACCCCTTGTCTGCAAGCTGCTAAGGGAGGGTGGCACCTCACGCCCCCCATTTGGCACAGAGGTGAGAAGGGCATGTGGACAGCAGCCATTGGAGAGATGCCCACACCAGACCCTGGCTCAGGTCCCAGCACGAGCTTGGGGCAGCGGTGGGTAAGCTCTCCATCCGTCTCTGCCCTATAAGAATTCCTGGCAGAGTTGCCACCGGCGCCAGCGCCGCCTCCCTGTGGAGGGACACCAATTTGTCCTCGCTTTCAACTGCCCAGGCCAGATGGTGGGTATTTCCAGGCCACAAAGTCCGCTGACCTTTGAACAGTTGCCGCCGGATTTCAATAATAGAAGGGCCTCTTTTGAATACGTACAAATGAGACGTTATATTTCCATACATTTTATTTCCAGCCTCATCTGCGAATCTAATATTGACCCGGAGTTATCTGTGATGGGGAAGTTATTAATTCTGACAGATATAAGGGAGAAGCTAATATTCGCCTTTTACAAACACCTAATATTAATCTCGGGCGCTGTAAACGAGCGCGGCGTGCCGGCGTCGGGGAACTGACACCAGCTTGGAATTCGATAATGAAAAATGGGAAAGTTTAATTTCAAGGAATGGATAAAAATGTTTGCCTGCTGAGAGGTAAGCAGCCTTAGAGGGCCCCTGGGCAGCTGTATTCCCAAAGGACAGAGTGCGGTCCAGGGGTGACCGTCGCCTGAAGACTTAGGTGCCTAAGAATGGCAGACGTGAAGGGGGAACCTCCAGACTCTCAGGAGCTCTTCTTCGAAGGAAGCCGCGGGATCGCAGCAGAGCGGGGGGCCGTCAGACCCCCAACAATCTTGCCCAACAATCTTTTCTGGAACTTGCACCCATAGGCTAAAGAGAGAGATGCCCCCCTGTGGCTGCCACCTGGCTAGAGACCGGTCCCTACACCTCAGCAGATAAAGTAGCTTGGAAACCAAGCGGGGGGAAGAAGCCAAATGGCTCCCTGTAACTTGAAGCTGTGGGTCCCCATCTCTGAAGAAGGTAGCATCCCACACCTGCTCTTTCTTCTGGGGCTTCGCTTTCCTAGGGTGCGCTCTAATGCCCCTCACGTCCTGTTTTGTCCTGAGCTCTGTGCAGGTTTGTGGGATTGTTCCTCACCCCCCCTCCCCGCCCCGCCAGCATTGGGTATTAAATCGAAGGCCTCCAACTGTGCTAGGCAAAGGCCATACCTCAGAGCAGCAACCCAGCTCTTCTGTTACAGGTTTTTTTTTTTTTTTTTTGGAACATTCACAGGCCTGTCCTCTTTTCTCTTCCACCTCCCACCCCATCAAACCTTAGAATCGGATCTTTTCTGGGGGTCTGCCACACTGTCACAGGCTGAATTGTGTCCCCCCAAATTTAAAGGCGGAAACCCTAAAAGCCCAGTGCCTTGGAATGTGACCTCATTTGGAAATAAGGTCGTCGCAGACATAATTAACTAAGATGAGGTCATGTTGGAATAGTGTGAGTCTCTAATCCGAGATGACTGGTGTCCTATAAAAAGGGGACATTTGGACACAGACACATGCAGGGAAAGAGAGAATGCCGTGTGCAAGCAAGAGCAGAGATGGGGCGGTGCATCTGTGAGACAAGGAGTGGGAGGTGACTGATTGCCAGTGAAAAGCTGGAAGCCAGGACCAGGGCATTCAGCCACCCGGAGGAACCAGCCTTGCTGACATACTGAACTTAGGCCATTGGCTTCAAAACCTGTGAGCCAGTGACTGTCTGTTGAGTCCCCAGTGTGTGCTATTTTGCTAAAACTGGGGCAATCGGTTCACATACCTTGTCACTACAGCAATATTAGTCACCGCTTCAGTGATGCGCTGAGCTGAATGGTGTGTGTGTGTGTGTGTGTGTGTGTGTGTGTGTGTATGTGTGTATGTGTGTGTGTGTGTGTGCGTGTGCGCGTGTGTGTGTCCAAAGGACTGTGTCAGGTGTCCTCTCTAGTCAGTCACTCTCCACAGTAGGTTTTGAGGCAGGGTCTCTCGCTGAACCTAGAGCCCACCTATACTGGTTCTCCCATCCCTGCCACTTCAGCGCTGTGGTTACAGCTATTTCCCATTGTGCCTGGCTTTTGCATTTTAATATGATATTTTTGTTAACTCTTTGAGAATTTCATACAGTGTATTTTGATCATATACAACCCCCATGTCTCTCCTTAAGGATCTTCCAGATCTAACCATCACCTCTCCACTCCCTTTCAACTGTTTTTTTTTAAATAACCCGGTAAGTCCAGTTCATACTGCCCATATACTCTTGCATGTGAGATATGATCTGATAGGGTGAAATCCACCTATTAGGGGGTCACACCTTTAAAGGAGTCTGACTCTTCCTCTCCCAGAAGGCATTGTTGGCCAACAGCTCTTCAGTTGGTGTTTGGGGATTCCATGCTGGAATGTTGATGGTCTTGGTCCTGTATAGACAGTCACAGAGGCTATGAATTCACGAGTGTCCTGTCTGTTTCCCTCCAACCATCCCCAACCTCTTGCTCTTACAATCTTTCTGCCCTCTCTGCCAGGGTTCCTCAGCTTAGGAATGCATAGTATGTGATAGGTGTTTCGTTTGTTGCTGGACATTTTGACCAGTTGTGGATTTGTGCATTAACTACCGTTCCCCATACACACTTCTCTGCTGAGGTCTGAGAGAGTTGCACCAAACTATGGGTGTGATATGAACTTAGAAGAAAGTTGAATCATATCCATTTAGCAAAATAATAGTGATAGGTGGTTTCATCTGTGGAGCCTGGGGGACGACCATGGGTTCTTGGCCAGAATTACATCAGCAGTCATTTATTACGTCTGGATTTCTAGAATGTGGGTGATGGGGTTCAAACCCCATACCCTTATGGGCTTGAGGCAAACGCTTTACTCACTGGCTATCTCCCCACCTGGAGCTGAATGGCTTTTTCCAAGCTCCAAGAGGACAGCCATTGTTCTATGTGTACTGCTGTGTTCCCGATACCTGACAAAGTGCCAGGCTCACTGAATATACCCAAAGAACACCGACTGGATACCGGGGTGAGGACTGTCTTGCCTCCAGCCATAGACATCAGAGAGCACTCACTAAATTCTTCCCATTTGCCTAGGCCTAGGCTGAAGGATAATTATGTGAAGAGGAAAAACTCTAACCCCCATCCCAGTGTGCTCCATTTCTGGGTTGTTTCCCGAAGGTCCTATGGGTGCTGGGTTTGCTGAAGTGGAGGCTTTCCCAGCAGGTGTTGTTTTTGTTTTGGAGAAAAGGGTTTCAAGTATTCCAAGCTGGCGTCTAACTCCAGAGTCTCTTGTCTCCCCCTCGCAAGTGCTAGCGTCATAGGAGCGTGCCACAGTGCCCAGCTCAGGAGTTGGGAACTCCAGGTAAGACTCTCAGAATGTAGCTCTGGAAGCCCCATAGCTGGAAGCTTCCATTTCTCCTGGCCTGGTGGGCTCTTCCTGGGTGCAGCCTCCTCATGGGTCCTGGTGGTAGCATTGGTCCCAGGCACGGGATTGCGTGCGCATGGTATCAGCAAATGTCAGGGCCCTTCACTTTGGAAGGGTCTCTGGTCTATAGCTAATGGGATGAATTGGGGCTTTGTTTATGGTGCTGGACAGAGCTGAACTCATGGGGTGGACCTAGTACTCTGATGGGGTCTCTTGGATTACTGAATTTACCCTCAGGCCAGGTTGGCAAATGAGGAAACAGGCCAAGGGATGGAGGGCGAGTTATCTCAGGGCACACAGGCCTAGTTAGGGCTTGACACTCTTCCAGGAGGAAGGGGCAGAGTAAATCCTGTTGCTCAGGGGGGAACTCCCTGGTTTCTTTCTTCTTTCTTCCTCCTTGTACTACAGGCTGAATCTGTGTGCTAGCTTTCTAGAGGCTTGGGGGCTGCACCCCATCTTCCTCATGTTTCTTCTTGCTTCCCCTGCTGTCATGTGTGCCCCTTTCCTCAAACTAACCCTGATTGTCACCCCCCATGCATGCTCGCACCTTCTGGGTTCCACCTTTGCGATCATGTGTCCAGTGGACATCATGAGAGGACACATAACATATACTCACATATGCATACATGTACACTCATACCTTGGACATAGTGTGCCCCCGGTCTTGACTACATGTAGACCAATGTTCTGTGAGCAGACCCAGTGCACAGATCTAGTCCCAAACAAAACCTGACTAGAGTCATCAGTATGAACACCCTGAGGCCCTGCAGAGCTCAGGTCATGGTAGACACTGTATGTCTTCCTGATTGTGTTAATGTCTGGCTTGCGACACTTCACATTTTCCCATCCTTTGTGTGGTTCATGTGATACAGGGGATGGCAGCTGTCCCCTTGGTGACTTATGCCCAGGCCCTCCCTCATCCTGAGGTCTGGACATTCTGGGTAACTTGAGATCTCGGCTGGAGCTTCCAACAGGTCCCATCCAAGAGTGCTGGGCCATCTCACCTGAATCTTCTCAAGGGCCTTGCTGGAGGGTTGTGGTAGACTCTTCCTTAGCCTGGGGTGTGCTCAGGTGCTTTCCGTTTTGGGAATGGAGAGCTTCTCCACAGGGATAGTCCTGAGCAGCGACCCCGGTGGCCTCTCCAGTGACCTCCATGAACCTGGGCTGTGTTTATTGTCAGAAAGATGACTATGAAATCCCCAACATATCGTATCATCAGCATTATGATTGGGGAAGTAACACCTCCCAAATCTATTATTCATTAAGTGTAACCAATATATAATTTAAAACAGTGGGTTTTGTCAAATAATGTTAGGTCAGCATAATTTTCTGCCTATTACTAATATCTATAACATCTCTGCCTTAGTCAGCTCTATTTAAATATGCAATCATTTACAGCTTTTGAGAATATTTCTGTGCACTCCCAATTTCCAATATTCAACAACGACAAATTTTATGCTGACATCAATAGCAAACTATTAAAGACAGTATTTCATTATTGGTTTTTCATCCCAAAAGTTATTTACAATTATATACTGAGCACTAATATTAAAGGAAGCCATTTAAATGAGGTGCTTTCTACTTTAACAGTATGTCTGTCACAGAATGAGATTGTGTTTAAAGATTTTATCAAGAAATGGTTGTTTGCTGAGGTTATGTTTTGTCCATGAAATATGCATTTCATATCTCTTTCATTTCATTAACATAATTTAATTTGTGCTTTGCATTTTGTGCATAATACATATTTGATTTACAAAACAAATATTTCCATTAGAAAATGAATTTCATGCAGGCAAAAAAGCAGAACCAAATGATGTATTGAAGGAAAATAAGAAGAAATGAAATGCATTTTCTCAGTCTATTAAAAAATCTATGGCATTGACAGAAAGTGCACTTAGTGCTACATTTAAAAAATACCACATATGTCAATGTATTAACGAATAGGATTGGAAATACAAATATTTCCCTATATCAAGCCAAGAATCTCTTTATTTTAATTGAGTTGATTTAAAAGCCCAACTACAATTTAATTTTTATTTCATGATGTGGTGCGCGGCTGATGCTGTTGAAGCTGTGTGGGGTTGGCAGTTGATGGAGGAAGATAGTTGACCTTAAAAATGGCTTTTTATTGACAATGGAGAGACATGGTTGAATAGGAAGCAAATGGGAAGCAGGCCCTTTGTGATCTGGGGAGCTTCGAGGAGGAGCTGGGGCTGCAGGCTCCTGAGCGCAGCCCTGCTTGGTTGCTTTTCTGTACCCTACTCAGCCCCGCAGCGGGGTGGCTGGCTGGAGGGGGTGTCCCAGGTCTGTATTGACCTCATGGGACAGGGGGGCTTTGCAAGTAGGGGACACGTGGCCCCATAATTTGTGATCCCCATTGCTTCAGGGATTCCAGAAGACCCTGCTTCCTGTTCAGCACCTATGGGTCCTTCTCTTACCCAGGAGCATAGGGAGGGTGGGTTCATGTATATGTGTGGGGGTTGGATAAACACACCCATGAGCTAATGTCTCTATAGCACTTATTTAAAGGTGACAGATGGGGCAGAGAGTGTTGTCCTTAGTGAGAAGGTACTAGAAGAGGTGCCCAAGATGTCCATATGACAGACACAGGACACGGGTTGTCTGACCCACTGGCCCAGGGTCATGGCTCCAGCCTCAGCTCAGCTCTGTGGAGCCGAGGGCTTTGTCAGTTGAAGTGTTGTGGTGGCAGGGTTGCCTTCAAGTCTAGCTAGGGAAACTGAGACCCTGGGCAAGTAATTCTGCACCTCAGGGCAGGACGAGCTGTTTGTATCGCCTTTCCTGCCTCTGCTCCTATCGCTTGACCTAAAGCTCTTTCTGCCTCCCCCACCCCCAGCTCACTCAGACGTGGACCCCACAGAAGGAAGAAATGCTGGTAGCACACATACATGGTTCTATTAGGGAGGAACTCATGACAGCTCCCATCGTCCTTAGGAAAGATTGGAGGTCCGCTCTGGGCACTGTGGTTATAGATTTGTTGAGAAGGGCTGCCCCGGGGCTCCACACCAGGCACGCAGAGGGCAGTCTTGGTGCCTCTGAGTGCGGTCGCGGTATACAGCATGTATACAGCAGTATATGGCTCTACAGGATGCACACTGAACCACAGTCCTCATACAGATGGACATGTGAGACACGCCCCTTCTGGATACACATACCTTGAGTTGTATGGTGACTCTGGGCCCGGTCTTTCAACCACAAGATCGGTAGTATAGCTTTGGTGCCCATGGGTCGTCATAGGCTAGGATTAGGAAGTCTATGCTAGGTCACACCTGCCTCCACGGTCACACAGTGGTCTTTACACTACACATAAGTGATCACCTTTACTCACATACACTCAGGAGACCCCTGGGGCCAGGTGCTCATTATACCCCAGCGGCCTGGGTCCCCACCACTACTCTCCTCCCTTTATCAGAGGAGTCCCCCTCTTTGCCTTAGAGTGTCCTGGCATACTTGAATGGAGGAGGTGTACCACGTTGCTTGTGGGAAATGACCATGAGCCTGTGGTATGCAGGTACCCAGTAGGGGCACAGGGGCTTCCTCTTGTATCCAAATAAGAAGAGTTGGGCAGGCTGGGAGCTATGTGTAACCTTCCTGGCACCTCTCGCCCCTGATCTGCCCCAGTTCTTCACTGCCCATTCAGGTGAGAGTAAGCGTGTGACTAACAAAACTCCCTCTCCTTCAATCTCAAAGGCAGTGAAGCTGATCAGGGGAGAGGAACAGCTGAGGAAGCAGGTGCTGGAGGCCCTCACACCCCCAGTGAAGGAAGAAAGGAAGGAAGGAGGGAAGGAAGGAAGGAGGGAGGGAAGAAGGAAGGCAGGCGAGTCAGGGGTAGGATACTACCTGAGGCTGGGATAGCTGAGCTGTGACACTGGTAAATGACTAGAGAGTTCCAGTGCTCCAGTCAAGGTTCTTGGCTGGGCTCTTGGGACTGGGGTATGAGGAGGTATGAAGCTTCCTAAGGTCACGTGGGTGGTATCCCTGAGTTTGCAAGAATATGGTTGATTCAGGAGCCTCTCCCCTGTAAGGGAAAGGCACCCATGCCTCAGTGGCCTATTGGAGGCTGCTGGAGTCAGCCCGAATTCTCACTGTGGTCAGGAAACATCTGGACCAAAGAGAGGCTGCCCCTCGAGGACTTGGAAACTCTCATCTCCCTAGTCAATGGGACATCCATCTCCTGGGCACTTGGCACGGCAGGATGCAAGATGGCGTGCTTTCCCCTCTGCACTCTGCATCCATAGCGAAGGCTAGAGTCCATGGTTGTAACCAGCAGACAGTTTGCAGCAGGTCCCAGAGTGTCACGCGCTCTCTCGCTCTACACTCTGATGCCAGCTCCCCGGGAGCCTCTTTCCACTCTTTGAACTGCTTTAATTACTTTTTGTTCCCTGTTACTTTTTCTGTGTTTTAGTTTTTAAGCGTACCATTACTAATTTATGTCAAATTTCTCACCAGAACAGTAGTCTCTTAACACGACAGTCGACATGGTCTGTCTTCCCTTTCTTTCCAGGTTTTGGTCCCCGGGAACCCTCCTTTTAAAGTGTTTGGGTCGGCTGACTGGTCCCCGGATGGGGGACTGCACACACTCCTGGTGGCTCCCTCGACATCAGTTTGTGAGCTGGCTTATGACACTCCTTCATGCAACGTGCCCTACAAGCTGGGTCCTCCTCTACCGTGGTGTCACTGTCATTTTCAAGGTGTACACTTTCCGGCAGCTCTGAGAAAAGTATTTTCGACATGTTCCATGCCTCAAGTGTCCAGTCTTCCCCTTCACCAGTTACTTGGTAGAACCTAGAGTTCTAGGGTGAGATCATTTTCTCTCCCAGTAATGAAGGTATTTCCTAAGGTCTCCTGGGTCCCGGGGCCGGCATTTGAGAAACGTCTCCACTGGGGGAGTCATTAAAAAAGTAAACAGCTGTGGGCTTGTTTCTTTTCTAAAAGCATTAAGATCTTCTCTGCCCCCTCCAATCCCCCCATCAATCCCACAAGGATGGGTCTTTCAGCTCAGACACTAATGTCCTTGGGTCCTAGGAGGTCTTCGCCAGTATTTCCTTAAAGTGCATTCTGGAGATTTTCCTCAGCCACCTATTTCTGGAATCCTTTTTGGTCCATTGTTTCACTCTCTGTCTATCCTGCCAACCCTCTGCTTCTGTCTTATTGATTCTCTCCTATTGTTGTTATTGTTTTCTGTTCTGCCTTCTGAAGTATTTCCTTAACTCACAGTGAGGATCAAGTCTCCGTGGACCGATTCTGAGGGGGAACCTACATCCAGACCACAGTGCTGTCTGTCAAACCTGCCTCCCCATTAGCAAATGCCCTTTCCCCACTCTGTTGGCACAGTAAGTCACAGCACAATTCAGGTGGCTCCTTCCCACACAGGACTCAGGCTCCCTGCCCCTACCCCCATGAGGAAGCTGGCTGGCCCTGGCAACCTCACTAGATTCTGTGGAAGCCTCTTTTCAGATCTGCTATGAATTGAGCTGGAGCCACCGCCGCCACCACCACCACAGTCACCACCACAATCACCACAGTCACCACCACCACCACCACAATCACCACCACCACCACCACAATCACTACCACCACCACCACCACCACCACCACCAACCACCATCACAGTCACCACCACCACCACCATCATAGTCACCACTACCACTACCACCACCACAATCACCACCACCACCACCACCATCACAGTCACCACCACCACCACCACCATCACAGTCACCACCACCACCACAGTCACCACCACAGTCACCACCACAGTCACCACCACCACCACAGTCATCATCATCACCACCACCACCACAATCACCAATATCACCACAGGAACAACTTCATTTTAAAAAAGCATTTTGTCTCAGGTTTTAAACATAGAAAAACATTTTTCCTTCCTTCCTTCCTTCCTCCCTTCCTTCCTTCCTTCCTTCCTTCCTTCCTTCCTCCCTCCCTCCCTCCCTCCCTTCCTCATTCTCCTTCTCTCTCCCCCCATTCCTTTCCCTCTCTTTCTTTCCTTTCTTTCCCTTTCCCTCTCTTTCTTTCCTTTCTTTCCTCATCCTCCCTTTCCTCTTCCTTTTTCTCCTTTCATCCCATTCATTGGCAAATATTCTCCCTGCCAGTGTCTGACTCTCGTTTCTCTGGCCTCCGTGGGTCATCACGACACTGTCATAGGCATTCCCCTCGGCTTTGCACTATCCCGGCCCCAGCAGGTCCTTTGTGGTCAGATTTTCCTCAGAGGTTGGAGTCCTCAGCAGCATCGTGTCCACTGAACTGAGAACTAGAGCCTTTAAGTCTGTGCTCAGAGCCGGAGCGGGGCTGTGGTCTGAGTCAGGTGGGAGTGCCTGGGGCTGACTGCCTCCATTCCCTAGGACTGCCATAGGCAGTGGTACCTCTCAATTGCTCTCTTGGGCTGGCTGTGTTTGTCACAGAGAACTCTTCTGGTCTTCCCAGGGCAGGACTGTGAGGATGAGATACATAGCTATTTTTCTGGGTCCCTGGACAGGCTGAGGTTCTCTGCTCCCTGGGAGGCACCTCTATGTCCTCCCTATTCCCAGGCCTCTGGAACACCTTCTCAGCGTCTTCTGAGAGTGGGATCCACTTTTTTTGCTGAGCTGCACAGAGATGAAAGATTATTGGGGTGATATGGTTTGAATGAGGATGTCCCTCCGCCCTCGTATTTTTGCATATTAGTCCCCAGTTGATGAAGGATTAGTAGGCATGGCCTTGTTGGAGTAGATGTGTTTCTGGGGTTGGGCTTTGAAGTTTCAAAATCCCAAGGCAGACCCAGTCTCCTTCCCTCACTTTCTTTTTCTTTCTCCCCTCCCCCCTGTGTGTGTCTCTGTCATCTGTCTGTCTGTCTGTCTGTCTGTCTGTCTGTCTGTCTGTCTGTCTCCCTCTCTCACACACTGCCTGTCTTTCTTTCTGTCTCTCTGCCTGCTGGCTGAGGGTTGGTATATAAACCTCTCAGCTACTTCACCAGCTTCTCTCCCGCCTGCGTGCCGCCATACTTCCAGCCTTCTGAAACCGTAAGCGAGCTCCCTCAGTTAAATGCCTGCTTTCATATAGTTGCCTTGGACATGGTCGGCGTCCCTTCGCAGCAGTAGACCAGTGGCTAAGACATGGGGTGACTCTGACTCTGCCCCCCAAGTCTGGTTCCATCGACGTCCCATGCTCAGACACTCCTGATGCCTGTCCTAGAGCATCCTCCACAGTCTTCATAGACTGACCCTGCCCAGCTAGCCACTGCGTATTCTTCTGATTCCCACCTGTCTGTCTCAGCTTAAAGTGCTGAAGGCCAGGAGTCTAGCTCAAGGTGTCAGCTACGAGCACCTGTTTCTGTCTTCGTGCTTCCAACATGGCTTCCACTCTTGGGACGCATACTCTCCTTATAGCTGAGGAACCATTCCTGGGGTCAGAGCCCTCACAACTGAGATGCCCCCCAAAAGGTGCCGTCTCTCAACAGAACTACAGTGGCATTCTGAGGGGTACACCCACCCAAACCATGTGCCATGCATTAAACCCCCATCACAACCCTTCCTCCACTCTGTCGGATGCTGGTGGCTCCTTTTCACACAGGACTCAGACTCCCCTAGTGAGGAAGGGGCTGAGTGGCCCTGGAAATATTGCTAAGTTCTGCTGTGGGTCGAGCTGACACAATTTCCTATCTGTAACAGATGCCGGCACTGGAAACCAGCACTCAGGGTCCTGTGGGTTCACCTCCCCTCAGTCACCCTGCATGCAAATTTACAGACTAGGATCCTAGACTCCTAGGACTGACTCTCTCTTAGGACTGACTGGTGGTTGTTGTTGGGGTGACAAGAGGGGACGGCCGGGATCACTGCAGCAGGCTAACGAAGCTCCCTCAGAGGACATACACTGGAGCTGGGTCTGCTGCACAACCCTGCCATCTTGGAACTAGGAAGGCTGAAGCAGGAAGATTGTAAGTTTGAGGCTTGTTTAGGCTACATTCTCATACTCTCCCAAACAAAGTAAAACAAAACGGGACAAACATCAACAACAAAAGGCATACATGCGAAAATCCCAGAATTGCCAAGCAAGCCTAGAGATGGCTGTGCCTGCCAGCCGCAGGTTTTGGAAATGGAGTGAAGTCAGAGAAAATGTAAGAAGCAGGAGGCTGGCGGCTTAGGAGATGGGTCTGGGCTAGAGATGGAGAGATGAGATAGCCCAGTGGGTAAGCATGTTCATCTCAAAAAGCTTGAGGACCCAAGTTGGGATCATAGCACCCAAGCCAAAAAGGTGGGTGTGGCCATGTGGGCACCCAACTCTAGGACTGTGGGCGGTGGAGATGGGAGGCTCCCCTAAGCTTGATGACCAACAGTCTGGCTCCAGGTTCAGAGAGAGAGAGAGAGAGAGAGAGAGAGAGAGAGAGAGGGAGGGAGGGAGGGAGGGAGGGAGGGAGAGAGAGAGAGAGAGAGAGAGAGAGAGAGAGAGAGAGAGAGAGAGATCCTGTTTCAAGAGAGTAAGGTGGGTCTGGAGAGATGGCTCAGTGGTTAAGAGCATTGACTGCTCTTGCAGAGGACCTGAGTTCAGTTCCCAGCACCCTCATGGCTGCTCACCTGTTACTCTAGTAACAGATTTCCACAGGAAGGAACTGGAGGGAAGGGACTGTAGGGTTGCAGTGTCTCAGGGAGCCCGGGACCTGAAGCTGTCTGTCCTTAGCTGTGGAGTAGTGGGTTCTGCAACTTAGAACAGAAGGACTGGCACCCAAGGGCAGAAGGACGAGGATGGGCTCTGGAAAGTTGGTTTCTTCAGAAGAAAGTGTTTTGCTCTTTAGGAATTGCCTGCCCTTCTGGGTCAACAAGACCCTAGAAGCCTCTGAAACAGAGTGAAGTTACCTGCTCTGGCTGCCAGCGAGGGACCTCTGTTAGGTGGGTACCAGACGCTGGGGCACGCTAGCAGCCACAGAGCATGGCGGCTGATGGGGGAAGATAGGCTGTCACAGGTGACCAGGCTGGATGTGGAGTCAGGTTCTGTTGGGAAAGTGGAATGTGAGGACGCAAAGGCAGAGGGCTTATCCTGGGAACATCGGCCTTGCTGGGGAGAGGGCTGTGAGCTGACTGAAATGGAAGGAGGATTCTGGAGCAAGTGGGACTCTGGTGATGGGAGCACCCTGGAAGGGAAGGTGGTCATCAGGAGCCATATGCTGGGGACACTCTGGCCATTCAGCAACCGAGGCCTGAGCCTAGAGCTGTGTGCTCTCTGCTGTCCATTCCTCCCTTGCTGCACTCACTCCTTCATCTGAGAATGTCAGCTAGACCCCAGTTATGTGGGGTGTGTGTGTGTGTGGTGTGTGTGTGTGTGTGTGTGTGTGTGTACTCACATGCGTGCAAGTACATGTTTGTATATTATGCGTGTGTGTACTCACATGCGTGCAAGTACATGTTTGTGTGTGTGTGTTTGCATGTGGAGGCCAGAGATTACTCTCAGGTGTTAGGAGCTGTCAACCTCGTCTTTTGAGACAGCATCTCACTGGACTGGCTCTCACCCGGTAGGCAAGGCTATCTGCTTTTGAGTCTCTACCTAGGGGGGTTTACAAACACAGACCACAGGTCTGGCTTTTTATGTGGGTTCTGGGAATTGAACTTAGGTTTCATTCTTGCACAGAAATCCCTTTACTGGCTGAGTTGTCTCTGTAATCCTAGGTTATGAATGTTAAGTGACCTCTTGGAGGTACCCAGCTAACTGCCCCCCATCAAGTCTTGGGGTATCATTGGTGATGGGGTCACACAGATGGAGGGCTTGGGTCCCTAGCTGTGCTCTTCCAGGAGTCGGGCAGCAGAGAGCTGGAGAGCTACTCTCACGATTACCCAACATTAACAGGTCAAGGAGCCAGCATGGGACATTGCCCAGAGGAGGGGCTTCCCTCAAGTGCTGCCCGATGGTGGGAAAATAAAAAGCCGTGATTTAAAGGCAGCCTGCACTCGACGGGCTTTCTTCGGCAGAGATGCTCAGCTAATGAAGCCCAAGCAGATTCATGGCCATGTGTGAAGTCAACGGAGTCCTCACTCCGCCGAGACGAGCAGCATAAATCTTTGTTTTTAATGTCTAATGATATGTAAAATATTTAAATTTGCAACTCAGAATTATTAAGCTGCCAAGGTTTTTTTCTTTGCCTATTAAGGCGTATTCTTGCCTGAGAATTTATGGGGGTACCCCATGGCCAACATCAACCCCTGCGAGGGGACAGGAGGTATAGATTTGTGGTCTCGTACTGTAAAAAACTTGAGGATCGTCTGACCCTGTAAACTGAAAATTCATGTCCCTCGCCCGGGGACAAACGCGTTCTTTGTAAAGGCGGCCCATGGCCAGCCTTGGGCTCATGTTAGTTTATTGTCACTTGGTTGATAACGTTTAATGGAAAAGATACAAGAGTGCCAAAGAATTTTAATTATTTTTGTGATAAAGTTATATGTTCGGCCTTGAAAAAGTGGAGATAATGCAGGGACTCATTATTATTCCCGGAGTGTTTAAACAGACGACACAGAATGCAAACAAAAGCAGATGAAATTTGAAAAGTATTATCAATATTGCAGATAGCAGATGCCCTTTCGAATCAGAACAAGCGTATCTTCTATAGCAACTTTATGGTTGAGTAGTTCATTCATTTCTATTAGAAGGTTGTACGCTTCTAAAATATGTAGATGGTATCTAGAAAAACCAACCAAGCAGACGGGTCATTCTGCTTGTTTTCCTAAATTTATTATTTCACTTTTGCTGGACCGATCTGAGGGGCATTAACATGGGAGTGTGGTCTCATTGTGTCAAATTCTATCTTGCGCGTGACCTTTGGTGCGGGCGCCCACGCTGGGAGGGACTTGGGTGAGGCGTCTGGATTGCAGCAGACACAGAGCCTTCCTTTGCAACGATTCCGATGTGTTTGTGAGGCTTCCGGTCAGGGGACTTTGGACTTTGCCCCCCCCCCCCCCCCCCCCCCCCGTTCAGGGGAAGCAAAATTCAGAAGCAAATTGTAGCGTCCCCTGCCTCTCAGCCCACTGCGGGATCACCTCCCCAGACTCGGGTGTTAACAAATGATTAAGGCTTTGTCTTAGTTGTGGAAAGGGATCTGGGCTGAGAACACGGTTTAGGGTCTCTAGCCCAGGCTGGCCTCTAACTCCCTGGGGACAGCCTTGATCTGATCCTCTTGCTTCCAAGTGTTGGGATTATAGTCATGGTTTATACTGTGCTGGGGATGGAACCCAAGGCCTTCTGCATACTAGGCATGTACTCTACTGGTAAATTGAGCTATATCCCTGTCTCATTGTTTCTTTTAGGGCCCTTCACATGCTAAGCCAGTACTCAGCCTCAGTACTTAAAAAACACCGTCTTTTTTCTCTTTAGTGCACACCCATTGTATGTAGTAATGGGTTTCACAATGGCCTTTTAATTCTTGTATGTCATGCATTTTGACCGCTCTCATCCCCCCACCATCGTCTCCCTCCACTTGACTCCTTCCTCTTCCCAAATAGTCCCCACAAATGCATCACCCACATGTCTGCCTTCTTCCTGGGATTCTTGATGGACTTTCCGAGTTATGTCAACTGTTCTGTGACTTGAGGGGGCGGTGCTTAGAGGACCGACAGACTCCAAGGCCCCGCCCACATTACCTTTAGGTCCTGGGAAGTTCATATTATTATCTTGGCTTTACTTTCTGAGCACCGGATCAATTCTGATCTCTTGTTCTCTCAGTGAGATGGCTTAGAGCCCCAGCGTGGCATCCAGACGGAGTCCTGGACGGACGTGTGAACTCACTTGGGGAGAACGCACTCTCTCCATTGTAATACGGGCTTCAGGACACTGTTGGTGTCTGATGTGAGGCTCTTGGCACCCATGGCATCTTGCCCTCAGTAAGTGCTCAGGAAACATGAGCTGTTACTGTCATTTGGACTGGTGTTGGTGTCTCTCACCCATGGCTGCCTGGCTCCACAGAACCGGAACAAGCTTACCTTATCTCCTTTGAACTTGGCTCCTCCGTGGCTCCTTCTTGGCCTAGAATTCCTTTGAGATGGGCCCAGAAAAGTGAGATCAGTGGCTGAGCCTTAGAGGACTGGACAAGCTGAGTCCCCCATACACAAACATGAAAGAACCCTGTCCTGGAACCTGCAGAACTGAATGAGAAGGGCCACAGGGAGACCCAAGTCCAAACTCTGACTCTCAGGTGGCTTTGAACATGAGACGTCAAGAGCTAACTGTGACTATCAGAATTTGAAATTTGTCAGCAAAGGACTGTGTGTGTATAGTGCGTATACGTGTGTGTGGGGCTGTATGGGGGGCACGTTTGCCTGTGTGTATGTATTTGGAGGTCCGAGGTTGACGTTGGATAGCTTCCTTAACCCCTACCCACTTCAGTTTTCTTTCAGAAAGGATATCTCAATGAATTTGGAGCTCGTGAATTTGGTTTGGCTGGCTGGCTGGCCAGCGAGCTTCTGGGATCCGTCTACACCCCAGCACCAGGATTATTTACGGGCACATGCCGCCATGCCGAGCCTCTATGTGGGCGCTCGAGAACCAGATCCAGGCCATTTTGCTTGCTCAACAGTTATTTGGCTCACTGACTCATCCCCCAGTCTCAGCAAGGGTCTTCTTAGGATAAGTCTCAACATGGAAACCAGGAGATCTACAGAAATTATGCGGCACAAAAGAAGTGTGGAGATCCCAAAGGCTCCGTTTCCCAAAGGGCACTGCTGTGTCCTCTGACCATGGTAGAATGCCCTCAGAGGTTAAGCCAAGGCATTCACATCTGTAGCCCCAGAATTTTGAGGTAGAAGCAGGAGGATGCTAATCTCAAGGCCAGCCTGGGCTACACAGGGAGTCCTTGCTTCCAAACCAAACAAAGAACAAACAAACAAAAACCCCTCTATGCTTGGAAGGTAAACAGCATATTTGAAGGAGAAATAATAAATTAGGAAAATCTAGATTGAGGTAATTTGGGGGTGTACTATAGATACCTAAATATGTGGGACGCAGTGCAATTCAATAGAGGGAAATGTATGCCTTGACATGTTTCTAACAGCCCGGTGTCTGACCATAAGCATCGGAAAGAGTCACAGGACAAACTCGATGGAGCACGATGAAAAGAAGAATGAAGATAAGAGCGGACACACAAACAACAGAAGACTGGCTGAAGGGCTGGCAGAGACCTAGAGAAAAGGACGTAAGCCTCCTCATTGATAAGAATTACCTGCGTGTGGGTCTGTGCACCGTGTGCATGCAGTGCCTGAAGTGGCCAGTAGAGGGAGTCTGGTTCCCTGGAACTGGAGTTACAGGTAGTTGAGCATCAAACCAGGCTCCTCTAGAAGAGAAGTCAGTGCTCATCACCACTGAGCCATCCCTCCAATCCCCCTTGATATATTTTTAAACTTGAGTTGACTAAGCCACATGAGACACTTAGTGCTCTGCACTTGATATTAAGTACTAGCTGTCAGTTATAAAGCCCAGCCTAATGACAGCACACTTTCTCTCCACACCTCTGACCTGGTTTTATCACCTAGGAAGTAAAGGGTACACTGAAATGAAGAAGGGCTCACCTACCATCCGGCCTCCCTCCATTGTCACATGGTGTTGGTGTAAGACGAACACCCAGAACCTGTGCCCTCAGCTCCTAGGTACCCGCTGGCTTGGTGGACAGAGGGCCATTGTGTTTAACCATTCTTTCCTTATTCCAGGAGGTCCTGCCCCTGCTGACTCCTCCCAGAGTCCTCTATGCACACCGAGCCCGATACAGGTCTCTACCCATTCTCCTTTCATCCAGCGAGGATGGTTTTCATCTTGAGACTCCCTCCCTGCCCTCGTTCTGTGGGCAGATGCCCTGAGGACCCAGATGAGACCTGGAGAGATCAGGTGAGATCCAGATGGAGCACTGGCAGGGTTCCACTCAAGGCCAGGCCCTGCTCTAGGCAATCACGATCTGAGAGCCTCGCTGGCCAGGTCTATTGGCTTCGCACAGGAAGACCGCAGCCGCTCGCAGCGAATCATCCCTGCATTCTCTGCTCTGCAACCTACAATGTTTATCTGGCCTTTCGAGTCCTCTCCGTTACATCTGTTTACTAACTTCTATTCAGCTACTCTGCTGACTTCCAAGAATGGTCTGCAGCAGCATTCCTCCAGAGGGAAGGAGACTCAATATCAGGCACTTGGCATCTCTTAGCGTGGTCCAGTGTTGGTCCCAGCCTTGGACAAGCCAGATCTGTATCCCCAGCTGCTCTGACCCTTGGCCAAGAGCTCATGATGCCTATTTGGAGAACCAAAGATCTCAAGATCTCTGTTCCACTGAGGTCCACATGCCCTGAAGTCCACCTGCTTCTAAGGTCTGCCTGCCTTGAGGTGTATCTGTCATCAGGTCCACTTTCTCCCTAGGGCCATTTGTCTTACCGGGTCCAACTCCTCTCGGGTCCACCTTCCCCGAGGTCCATCTGGGCTGTCACTAGTATCAATGCAGGAAGAAAATTGTGGAAGGTGGCAGAGGGGATGGAAAGGGCATGAGCCTGGGAGATGGAAGGATTTTAAGTCTCCATTTCTTAAAACTGGTGAAGTGGAGATATATTTTCCACCACTGGGGCTTTCAGACTCCTCCTCTAGGGTGATGCCAGCATTCCTCAGAATGACAGTGGAGATACAATGTGTTAATGTCTAACAGAGGGTGGTCCCGTGACATAGAAGAAGCTCTGGCTTCTGGGCAGTCCTTCAAATACTTTTGCTTGCTTTCTCTGGTTTTTAAGCAGGTTTCCAAACTTCCAGCAACTTTGAACGGGATACATTGTTGCAAGACTCTGAAGCCTCCTCCCTCAGATACAGCCAGGTACACATATAGTAATGAGCCCAGTACACTATAGTAGGATCCAGGGATACAAAGTAACAGAAATGAAGCCATGGAGGAGTCAGACCCTTATCACCAGCTGAGCTAACCCTTTCCAGGAGGTTACTCAGCTTCCCACTTCCTGTCTCCATACATCCCACTCAACTTCTCACATCTTGTCTCTGTAATCCTCTGTCTTTTTCCTCTTCTTTTTTTAAAGATTTATTCATTTTATTTTAATGTATGAATGTCTTGCATGCATGCACATCTGTATATCATCTACACGCCAGGTACCCACAGAGGTCAGGAGAGGGTATCAGATACCCTGTTACAGGCAGATCAGCGGCCATGTTGGCACTGGGGATTGAATCCTGGTCCTCTGCAAGAACAACAAGTGCTTCTAACTGTTGAGCCGTCTCTGTAGTCCCATCCTCTGTCTTCTGTCTGCAGACACCAGCAGAATGGCTGACTCTCATCCTGGCAAGCTGTCTTGGTCTTTTGGTAGCTGTCGGCCAGAGCAGGCACCTCAGGTCTTGCTGGGAACTAGACAAGAGGGCAACAGTTGGCTTGCTGGAGCTGACACCTGTCTCGGCTTGCCTGACCTCTGGTGTGTCCCAAGGGGCCACACACCAGCCCATATTAGAAACCAGAGAGGAAGGCAGCCATTTTCATCAGGGCTCATGGGACCGTTGGTCTTGGTAGAATTGGTGAAGCTCAGCTCTGTGTGCAAGCAGGGCATTTCCAGCGAGGACTGACATGTGAGATGGTGACTTCGGACGGGCACTGGTACCCACCGTCAGTATAGGTCACACCTTCCAGTGGGCTGGAAGCAGGGAGTAAAAGCCAGGCGAAGACAGCTTAGGTGTATGTACAGCTTTCTTTCTTGAATTCACGAGGCTGCTACCATTAGACTCCAGCTCTTTCAATCTTGCAGCTTGGACTCAACAGCACTGACTCTCTAGGGAGCTTCCAGGTTCTCAGTACCAGACAGGGACTGCCAAGACGTCCAGCTTCTTTGACTGGAGAGCTACGGGGTTCTTAGTCCCTTGGGCATGCGCATGGACATTGCTGGATTACTACCCACTATCATGGAGCCAAGCCAACAAACTCCATTTTACAAGAGGTGTATGTAGTCTAATGGTTCTGTTCCTCTAGAATTTCCTGCCTATAACATCACCTCTTCCCTGACCGGTGTCACTGGGAAGAAGTCATCTTTGCCCTGCCTTGCTATTCGCACCCACCATGGTTGGAAACCTTGAGGTCTGTTCATGGAGGCCAGCTGAAGGGAATTTCCGCAAGCGCAGGCAGGTTCCGTGTGCTTCTGTTTTATAAGCTCTGCTTACCTTTGAAAGTGGAGCTTCTTAAAGCCAACCCTTAGGGGGACGTGGCCTTGACTTCTCCACCATTTATGTGCAATGATAACACTAAAAGCCAACTCAGTCTGCAGGTCTAGGCAGATGTAATTAGGATAATTGTCCCATGTTCCCATGCTCCTCTTCTTGAAAGCTCAAAGCACTCCGAGAGCATTATCCAATTAATTCTGGATATAGATGGGTGAGAGAGGTGGGGACAGGCCTGTCTGCTCCATTCATGGCCGGGCCGCCATAGCACTGACAGGTTAAGTGACTTGCTTAAGGTCCCACAGAGCTGAGAACTGAGCCCTGTCCACAGCTCTGTGACAGGATCGGCGTCCTCACTGAAGCTTCGACCACAAGCAGAGCTCTGAAGTGCAGGTACAAAGGCTTCGTATGAGTGGCAGCAATGTTCCTCTAACAACATGTCAGTTTCTGACTGCCGCCCACGCACCCTGAGCCTGCTCCTGAGATTCCCTCTGTCTGGGCCTGGCTTACTGGAGACAGGGATGTGAAGACAGTTGAAGGGGTTGATTAGTTACTGCAGCTGAGAAGTGGTGGTGACCCGGACAGCTAACCAAGGCAGATACACTTTATGGTTTGCAAAGCAAATTAACTATGAAGAATTACCTCCTTTTTTGAGAAACAATCAACAGAGTCATAATTGTTTAAGTAGCTCTCTTGATGGTGTGGTTTTATGAGCTGGGCTCTGCTGAATTACAAACATCTTAGCCTCTTTGGCAGACAAGCAGTGAGATCCTTAGATGCTTTGACCCCCGAGTGCTAGGATGGAAATGGCTCGTGGGAACTACAGAAGTTCTGTAGGGTCTGTGAGGGTCTATGCAGAGGGTGAGGTGGTGGTAGGATGCTCCCACTGATGGCTACTAGATGCTCTAAAGAATTCTGGGGTCATGTTTGATAAAGGTAAGACACTGACGATAGGTTGTAGGATCTCTGGAGGGTGCTGGGAACGTTGTTTATGATGGCGTGTAGAGAGATTCCCAGGATGCATTATTCTTAGAATGTATTGGACAGCGGCTTTGCTGGAAGATTCTCTCCACTTTAGACTAGACCCAGGGGGTCTAGTTGGAAAGATGAGAGCACAGGCCTCTCTGGAAATTTTGGGGGATTCTTCCACATCCAAACCCCAGGAAGAATCCTTAGGGGATACAGTTGATCAGCTAGAAGGAACCAAGGACCAGCCCCCATAGGCTATATGCAAATTCACTCACATCTCTTTTCTTTTTTTCGGAGCTGGGGACCGAACCCAGGGCCTTGTGCTTGCTAGGCAAGCGCTCTACCGCTGAGCTAAATCCCCAACTCCACTCACATATCTTGAGATATAGGTGACAGCCTCTGGACCTATGGCAATGAGTCAAAATGGAACAAGAAACCACAGTGCTCCAGGTTCTTACTGTTCTAGCATTTGCTGCGTTGGGAGAGGACAGGCGTTGTTCTTCAAGTCCCACCACAGTGACTGCATTAACATGTGAGTTCCAGAGGGGTCCAGGAAGTAGACAGTGGAGGTGGAAGTGGGGGCTGAGGAAGGCTGAGGAGACAGGACGACTCCCAAAAGAAGGGGCAGCTTGGGGTAATCCTGAAGGGAATTGCCTATGAAGGCTTGTGTCCAGGTGTAAGCGTTCATGTTCATGTACGTACATGTATGCAAGTGCATATGTGTATGTGTGAAACTGTGTACCTGTGTATGTTTGGATGGGTGTGTGCATGTGTGTGTGTGTGCATGTGTGTGCAGGTAGGAGGGGTGGGCAGTGTCCTGGGCATAGGGAATAGTGAGCCAGCGCCCGCCCACCCTCCTCCATAAGAAGAACAGGGAGGAGCAGTGAAAAGGTGTGAGGGGCTGGAGTGATGTGTGAAAAGCACTTTCCAAACCTTTTTTCTGTCATCTGAATCACCAAAATTAGTTCCACCCAAATTTTCCTTAAGGGGATGTGCAAAGGAGAAAAATTGTAACAGAGAGAGACATGGGAGTGTTAAATCTAAATGGCCATGAGTCTCTATTAGTTTTCTTATTGCTGTGACCAAGTATCTCATGAAGTAGAATTTATTTAGGGTCACCGTGTAAGGGTGCTGATCGCCATGGTGAGGAAGGCCTGGTGGGGTTCATGGCGGCTGTGTGTGCTTCAAGGTGTGTGAGGGTGCTTGTTCACATCTCAATGTGTCAGGAATCAGTGGCTAGGCAGACTGGGGCCAGACCTTCATCAAGGCCTACCCGTGGCATGATGACTTACTCTTTGCCCCGAGACCCCATGTTCTACAACTTCAATAACCTCTCCGAATAATGCCACCAGCAGGAACCCAATGTTCAAACATATTCAAACCATGACAGCCTCCTCACTGGTTCTTGGTGGCTGAAGCTGGGCCTAGAACTCACAGGGTCCTGAGAACTGTGGAGGAAGGAACTCACCCACAGCTGGAGTTCTCCTCGTTTGAGGCTCAAACTGGAGGAACAGCGTAGGCCGGCACGGAGAATGTGCCTGACGGCGGATGGCACAGTCAGCCTGTCATTCTCTCCCAGCTTGGGTAGCCAGTCGGGGTTCTCATGTACGTTCTGGTCCCATAGCAGCAAAAGAGAGTGGGGAAAAGAGAGATGAGAAGAGAGGAGAGCTGACGTATGGGGTCCTCAAGGATCCTGAGGTCCTGTCCCCTGGACCCCTCCTACATGTTCTTCCAAAGGCACAGTTCATACCTTTCAGAGACTCCCAGGATATCAGTTTGCCTCTCTGTTGCTGTGATTAAAACACTGACCAAACACAACTTAGGGAGGAAAGGGTTTAATGGCTTAGAGCTTACAACCCATCATCCAGGCCAGGAGACTGGAGGCAGGAGCTGAAGCAGAGACCACAGAGGAGACATTTGCTCAGTTGGTGGCACATCATGTCAGATAAATCTAGCTCATGCCAAGTCGATAAGAAACCCAACCAGGACAGCCAGTCACGTAGTAAGACCAAGGGTTTATTTTTCACATGCAAACACCCTCAATTTCCCCACTGTTTGGTCTGGTGGTGTCTGGGGTCCCCCAACCATGCACTTCTCACAAAGGCCTGAGCTCTAGGGCTATTCCTTCAGGATGAATTCCCACGATCTGTGAGCATTGGGAAGGCATGTGAGAAGGCACCGGGAACAGCCCTCACTGGCCGCCTTCTTTCTAGGGAGGAATAGGTAGCCCGGTCCTCCCTCCCACCCTGTGATTATACAATAGATTTAAAGTCTCTGGTATCCACAAATCTACATCAAAATATATTCTCTAGCCGTAGGGAACTTCTCAGAATTGTTAACCTTCTCCCCAGGTATTAGAGGTAACACACTGTGAGATTAGATGTATATTTTCTTCAAGATACACCACCCATCGAGGGGTTCATATTTACATCTTTTGTTGATATTTTTTATAGATTAAAAGCGCCTCTTTGCTAGGTGATAATTCTGCTAAGTACTGTAATTTGCTGCCATTAATATTTGTCTGAGTCCTAGTTTGCAAAATATATTTGAAACCACACTAGAAAGTCGCGTAATTGCTTCTTTGCGAGCCGGGGAAATGAGTAGCTTCTTATCCAGCCTTTATCCTGTTAACCTCGGAGGGGAGGGGTGTTTGCTGGAGTCCTGAGAGCAGAGGCTGAGAACATTAGCCAGGAGTTCCAGGGCCGTCTGGGGCCGTGATGCAGCCTGGCTAGGCCATCAGCTGGTGGCTTCTGGCCTTTGCTGTGTGTACAGTCCCAGCCCCTCCTCTGTCCATGGACCACAGTGAGCTCCGAGCAAACCCCCACCCCTACCTGGGCCCTGAGCTGTGGGGAGTGAAGACAGCTGGTCAGTCCATGGGAGAATCTTCCTGGACCTATCTCAGTTTCACTTGGAACATGGAGACATTACCGTCTTGATGGGTCTCCCCAGAGGGGGAGTGGGAGAGGCTCTATGCCCAATGGGAATGTGGGGATGGCTTTGCTTGTAGTAGAGCCATGCCTGGATCCCCTGGAATAGAGGGGGCTGAGCATCCCAGACACCACAGGACTAGGTGGGAGGTAATAAACAGCTTCAGTCCTGTGTCAGCCTCAGTGGTCACTCAGGTATGGGCTGAGATCCCAGGTGACCAGCCTCTTGAATTCCAACACAGCGAGTGACCCTAATCTGCTCTCCCTCCCAGTTCAAGCCATCTCCCAGGCCTCCTTCTGAGTAGGTGGATAACTTGTCTCAGTTCTTACTGGAAACCCACATTATTGTTCACAGCCATTGTGCTAGTTAACCCCAGAGGCTGCATCACAGAGAGGGCATCCACCAGGTACCAGCTTTGTGGAAGTTCTGAGGTTCTCTGTATCCTGAGGCAGTGGCCGCTCCTGGCATCTCCAACTAAAAGTGCTGTATGAGGGCTTCTCTGACTTCTCTAGAAGGTGTTCCTATTAAGCTAGGGTCCTACAGAGTGGCTCTGAGCTCTCACTCACGGGCAAACCATACAATGGAACTCATGGTAGCTGTTACATTTGGATAGAAAAGCCCACACAGGTTCATGTTCTGAGAACTTGGTAGCACACTTTCGGAATGTCTTGGGAGGCATGGCCTTACTGAATTTTGTCCTCTGAGAGGCATCTGTGGCTGGCCTCCGACTCCCATCACTTACATTGCATCCTGGTCTGCTGTGATACGAACAGTTTCAATACATACTCCAGAACAAACATTGAGCGCTCTGCTGTATCTCCCCTGCCATTACGGACTGACAAAAAACCAGGAGCCGAAATATATCTTTCCTTCTTCCTGATTTTCACTGCCGGGGATTGTGTGGTCATAGTTACCTCAAATGTTAACTAATATGGCGGCCTGACCTCATGTTCTGCTAAAGGCTGCTTGGATGATATTGTTGTTGGTACATTTTTGCTGAGCGTGGGGATTCGTGAGTGTAGATGTGTACGCAGGAGCCCGTGTGGGTGTGGCTCCACTGTATGCACCCCCATGGAGGCCCTAATGCAGATGTGCATGCTTGTGGGGCAGAGTGCTTGCCCATGTCTATGTTAGAGTCGTGATCTACACTCCCACCTCCTCAGGATGCCCCCTGGCCACTCTACCTTGTTCCGATCCTGTCTTTCCAACTACTCTACCCCAGCTCTTGCTGTAGCCTGCTTGTGTCCCTGTCCTCCAACCTTTTTAGCTCCACCCCTACTCCCTGGGTCACCTCCCACTGCTCTGTTCGGGTTTGCACCCATGTCCTCTTGACCAGTATCCCTTGCTTCCTCTTAGCTGGCAGACTCCAGGAACACATCTGCACTGACAGGTATCGCTTTCTCTGGACTCATCTTCCAAACATACTCTACCTCTGTGCCCTGTAGGCTCTCTTTGTGCCTGGTGGCCAAAGGCAGCGTGGTTCACTTACTTGGGCAGAGCCCACTCCGATCCATGCTACCCTGTCTCCATGATACTCAATTCTATTACTAAGATCTGGGAAGGCTGTGTGGGACCACAGCCAGACACAGGGTCATTGGATGCCTGCCTGGGTCTACAGGATATTGTAGTGTCAGAGGAGTGAAGAGTGGTGGGTAAATGCAGGTTATCCACTAGGCATCTGACTCTGGGCATACATGGGTGAGACTGTCTAGCCTATAAGAGGTGGGCATGTGTGTGAGTGCAGATGTGTGTAGCCTGGGTCCACTCTGACATAGTATGGCAAGGCAGACTGGCCACAGGGTGCAAGCCCTTTGAGGTGGTTGCATAGAAAGCTGTCTCTACCTCACCTGGTCCTCTGAGCCTGCTGAAAGCTCCTTTCTCTTCCCTGTTCCTTGATGGATAGATTTGGTCTCTGCCCCATATTTTCTTTTCAGAGGTCTGTTTTCTTCTACTCTGTTTCCTCATGGGCGTTGATGTGAACAACCTCCATCCATGTTCCAACCCCTGAGAACTGAACTTCTTTATCATGCCTTTCCCTTGTCATTAGATTATAGCCCCTGAGCATCCCCCTTCCCCCCCATAAACCTCTTCCCTTAAGTGGTTTTTGTTGAGCACAAGGGCCATGGTGCCGTGTGTCAGGAAGTGGTGCCCTGGAGTTTGAATCCCTGTTACAGACACCTAGCTAATGCATGTGGCCTTTCTGGAGCTGTAAGGGAATGCAGGGAGGACACTGTGGAAATGGCAATTTCTGTAGTGCTAAAGACATTTGTAGGGGAGGCCTAACTAAGCCCCAGTGTTGTCGGACACCCTGGGGTCAGGAACTGACAAGCCTCCAAGGGAAGCCATGGCTCAGGACAGGCTCAGCGGGAGGTGGCAGCTCTTTGAGGGTGGGATCCAGCTTGAAGGTGAGGTGGAGAGAGTTGGGGCTACAGAGAGACTCAGGAGGGAGCAGGAGGTGTTTCCTGTCAATTGGCCTGGCTCTGCTCTCTGTGCAGGCTGGGTAAGTATGTCACCTTCCTTCAGCAAGGACAAGCGTTTGGGCACATAACCTCGATCTTTCTGTGGAAGAGAGACACAGCCTGTCTTCACTTCCTCCAGATCAGGCTGAACTTCAAGCTGCACCAGCGGTTGGGTTCCCTCCCTGGGGGTAGGATGCTGGGAAGTGTGCCTGTGTGTGTGCGTGTGTGCGTGTGTGTGTGTGTGTGTGTGTGTGTGTGTGTGTGTGTGTGTATCCTGAGTACAGATATAGCTCTGGCCACCTGACTGTATAGTGTCACTTTCTGAGGTTCCATCTCTCAGGTCAGGCTGACTCTGCCACATTTGCAGCTAGACACTCTGCCCATGCCCTAGGGATCTCAGCCTGTCTGGGTCCTTGGATTCTTTCTGTCTGCTTGCCTTCCTTCCTTCCTTCCTTCCTTCCTTCCTTCCTTCCTTCCTCCTTCCTTCCTTCCTCCTTCCTTCTTCCTTCTTTCCTTCCTTCCTTCCTCCTTCCTTCCTTCCTCCTTCCTTCTTCCTTCTTTCCTTCCTTCCTTCCTTCCTCCTTCCTTCTTCTTTCTTTCCTTCCTTCCTTCCTCCTTCCTTCTTCCTTCTTTCCTTCCTTCCTTCCTCCTTCCTTCTTCCTTCTTTCCTTCCTTCCTCCTTCCTCCTTTCTTCCTTCTTCCTTCTTTCCTTCCTTCCTTCCTTCCTCCTTCCTTCCTTCCTCCTTCCTCCTTCCTTCTTTCCTTCCTTCCTTCCTCCTTCCTTCCTTCCTCCTTCCTTCCTCCTTCCTTCTTTCCTTCCTTCCTCCTTCCTTCCTCCTTCCTTCCTCCTTCCTTCCTTCTTCCTTCCTCCTTCCTTCCTTCTTTCCTTCCTTCTTCCTTCCTCCTTCCTTCCTTCCTCCTTCCTTCTTCCTTCTTTCCTTCCTTCCTTCCTTCCTTCCTCCTTCCTTCCTTCCTCCTTCCTTCTTCCTTCTTTCCTTCCTTCCTTCCTCCTTCCTTCTTCCTTCTTTCCTTCCTTCCTTCCTCCTTCCTTCTTCCTTCTTTCCTTCCTTCCTTCCTCCTTCCTTCCTTCCTCCTTCCTTCCTTCTTCCTTCTTTCCTTCCTTCCTTCCTTCCTCCTTCCTTCCTTCCTCCTTCCTTCTTCCTTCTTTCCTTCCTTCCTGTCTGGGTCCTTGGATTCTTTCTGTCTGCTTGCCTTCCTTCCTTCCTTCCTTCCTTCCTTCCTTCCTTCCTTCCTTCTTCCTTCCTTCCTCCTTCCTTCCTTCCTCCTTCCTTCTTCCTTCTTTCCTTCCTTCCTGTCTGGGTCCTTGGATTCTTTCTGTCTGCTTGCCTTCCTTCCTTCCTTCCTTCCTTCCTTCCTTCCTTCTTCCTTCCTTCCTCCTTCCTTCCTTCCTCCTTCCTTCTTCCTTCCTTCCTCCTTCCTTCCTTCCTCCTTCCTCCCTCCTTCCTTCTTCCTTCCTTCCTTCCTCCTTCCTCCCTCCTTCCTTCATCCTTCCTTCCTTCTTCCTTCATCCTTCCTTCCTTCCTTCCTCTTCCTTCTGCTCCTGCTTCTCGTTTCCTGTTTGTTTTGAGTTTAGTCCCCCTCATTTAGCCCAGACTGTCCTAGAACCCACGATGGTTTCTCAGTTTCCTAAGTGCCAGGGTTGCAGGTGAATGCCACCATACTTCAAAGATTTTAAGACAGCAAAGCTGGAATGACTAGGCTTTATGTGGGCCGAGTCTTGGACCACGGGAACAGGAAATAAAGATTTGCTCTTCCCAAGTGGACTCCACAGATCCCTCAATCCAATTGCAAAAATTCACCACAGTATGTATGAGAGTATGCAAGTTCTGTTTCACAGATGAAAACGTAGTTTGGGAGGAGGTGTAGCCAGGATTAACTGTGTTTGGGGGTCCTCATGTGGGTGTTTTTACTTAAGCCTTGTGGATGCTGAGTGGACAATAAAGAGGCTGATATGAGGGAAAAGTCCTCATGGCCCACAGACAAATGTATTTTGTTGAGGACAGCAGCTGGGGCCCAAGCCAAGGGAAAAAACTCACTCTAACATATTTTAGGTTTAACTTACATGGGATTTTGTATTAGGCCCATTAAAATTGGTGGTTCACCACCTATTCTCCATGAGCTCCAACCATTAGGATACCGTTAAGGGTTTCCTGCCTCCCAACACCACCTCAGTCTTGAAGACACAGGCCTCAGGCTGGAAGTGCTCTTCATGGCTGCTAAAGTGTCTCCAGGGCTCTCGATGGCCTGGAAGGCTAGATTCATACTCAAGTGGCAAGTAGGACATGACCAAACTCATAGAAGTGGCAGATCCAGCCCTTTGAGGGCTTGTGGCTAAGGGGGAGGCAAAATAGCATCTAGAGACCCACTGGCATCCCTTCCCAAGGGAACAAGGGAGGGGCGAGGGGCCAGAATATGAACAATACACTGTTATCTGTTGTAAAGCCATGGGCATCCTTGGGCCAAGCCAATGACCTCCTGTGCCTTAATATGTCAGTAGGCTTTCCCATACTGTGACAAAATCCCTGGGGGATCACATTTGAGGGAGGAAAGGTTGACTTGGGCTCATAGTTTCAGAGTTTTTGCTGCCTTTGGCTCTGTGGTGACAAGAACATCACGGAGAGGACACACAGTAACGGCTTCTCACTGCATGTGGTGTCCACGAGGCAGTTATATTCTTCTGTCTGTTCTGCGTAGCTGCCTCTCCTGAGCTCTGAATGCCAGCGCTATTTATTTGGTCTGTCAGTTTGGTCCCACAGCCTTCTTTCCCTGGATCATCCTTCCTAATCCCATAGCTTTTAAACTCACCTTATCCACGAGCTTGTGTCACGATGTGAGCTCAACAAGTGTTCTTGAACTTCACTGTCAAGGAGCGGTGACCAAGCATTCCTTGTCAGTGCTTCTGTAGATTGGCTCCAAGTGCCTCATGCTGTAGCCTGACTTGCAAGAACCATCTTCTCGTGGCCTCTATTAGGCAGTGTCCTCCAGTCCGAACATCTCTGTGCCAAAATACTCGAGGGACGTACTCAAGACAAAGTTCTACCCCTCCCTGGCTTTCCAGCTTTAGACTCCTTGCCCAGGCACCCTTGCTGTGGCCAACTGATTACTTTGAAGGCTGTTCAAGACTATGCATTTCTCAAAGCAGCTGTGCTTCTTTGAGACTCACTATCTCTAGCAGTCAAACGAGCAGACTGAGTCAGGGAGCTCCTGGTTTGGTAGTGGGTGGAGGACAGTTATTCTATCATGGCATTTGCCCTTTGCACCTTGGATTTCTTTTTAAAATATATGTGAAAGGGACTCCTGTGTAGCCTAGGCTAACCTGAAACTTGTGATGGCCTCTCTCTGCCTCAGGTATGCTGGGATTACAGTCATGAGCCACCCCACCACCCTCCACTGAGCACCTCTCCCTGTTTGCACTAGGTGATAATTGTGGGCAAGCTCACCCAAGCCAAGTTTGGGGTGTATGCATGCTAGAACCTTATGCTGACTCTCTCTAGCACATATACCTTGACTTCCCCCGAGCTCTCTTGGATTCTGATGGGGATGCAGGGTGATCGGATGGAGGGACATTGGACAGTGGATGGATGGAAGTGGATGAAAGTCACAGCTCTGTGACTCAACCCCCCCCCCCCCCAAGGCCGTCTCTGGGTTCAGAGGCAGCACCTATGTGGGGGTGACAGTTCCAGTGCTGCAGAGAGGAAGGATTCTGTGGGTCATTCTCTTGGAGACAGGTAAGATACAAGGTTACCATGTCCCAGGCAGGCCACCCTCCAGCTCAAAACAACATCCCTGGGGCCTGCGCCCCTTAAACAAAAGCCTGGTCTGACTCCTCAGCCCTGGCACACATCTGTGTTATTAGCAATGCTAATACCATCCTGCAATGATAAATAATTAAACAATTATGGTCATGAATCAATAAGTTTAACACATTTTTTTCATCAGCAAATTGTACTGTATAAACAAGAAATATAAATTACCAAGTCTAATTCCCTCCCCCTTAAAATTATAAGCATTTTTATATCAAATAATTAAAAAAGTATTAGAATTCAACGTAGGATGGTTAGAACTTTAAAGAATTTTCTGTTCCTACCAAGCACCATTAAATTGTCAGTTTTATGTCTCTGAATCTGATTAACATTTTGAGATCTGGCCTCAGAAATCTCTCTTTGTTAGCTCCCGGGGAAGCCCCTCCAGGTTCCTGTTTCTCTCCATTCTCACAGACCGCAACTCTACTGGGCTCCAGCAATGGAGGCTGCAACTGCCAGGTCTGCCTGGAGAGCAGAAACAGTGAGCTTCGGGTGAGAGTACAGGTTACAGAGCAGGCTGTGTGGGCTCACCCTGACCTTCACGGACTCTCGGTTTGTTTATTTCTGTTTCTTTTCCTCATTTGCTCTTTTAAAATAAAGTTTTATTTACAAGTTCAAAACAAACAGTATCTATAGCAACAGTGGGTTAGAGTCCCCAGGAGCCCATCCTGTCCTGCACGGTGATGGTCCCTTCTCTTCAGCTCTATCTTGGTGTAGTTTCTACTGTCCTGGCTAAGGGTGCTCATGATTACCTCAGAGGCCGACTGATCGTTCTTATCCTTGGCCTCTGCCTTTCATTTTTGTCATCTGCTCAGCCATATGGGCCACCGAGTTTGCAAACTTGATTTAATGGCTAGAATTCCATGTCCCTCCTACCCTAAGCATGTAACGTCAAGGTCGCCGTCACGGTGGATCTTATTCGTCAACTTGATTGGATTGAGAAGCATCTAGGAGAGTTAAAAAGAAAGACGTATATCTGGAGGTATTTTTGGAGAGAATTCACTAGGAAAGGTAGACCCACCCTAAACACGTGTAGCACCAGAATAGACCATGGACCTGTCTGGAACAAGAGAAGACCAGAAGAAAGCCAGCTAACTCTGAAGTTCTCTCTTTTCTTCCGAGATGCCCAACACGACTCTGCCATATCTCCTTCCCATGATGACAGACCAAAGCCATGAGCAAAACCTACTCTCTTTTCTCAGATGTCCTATCATAGCAACGGGTAGGTGAACAGTAATGAAGTTCAGAATCATGGGACACTTTATAGGTGAGACCCCCAAGCGCAAGAGGAAGAAATGGTTACATGAGAAGTCAAGGTCCCACCAAGATGGCTTCCTATTACTTGCCACCGACAGCTTGCTTGGGTGTGTGCCCACCTCCAGACTGAATGGTGCCTGCCTTCCTGGGTAGTCCCACTGCCTCTGAAGCAGACCTCTCTGTTCCTCTCCCGCACCTTTCCCTGTTCAGAGCCGTGGCCCAGATGCTAGTTACCCCTCTTTCCTTTGTTTGACATAGTCACTACCAAAACACAAGCAAACAACAAAACCAAGGTGGAAAAACAGATTTCTGATCTCACCCCATTCTGTTTCAGCTGCCCAGAGCCTCTTGAGAGGGGTTAGAAATCTGACTGAACCAATCTGACTGCTACCTCTTCCACACCTGAAAAGGAAGGAAACCACCTAGGTGGACACAGTCCCTGAACACTGGGAGTTGTTTGGTCATTTCCCCTCCTTTTCATCGTGATCCATGCTCAAGAACCCACATGGCTTCTCCTTTCTCAGCCCCCCCCCCCAGATGCCAGCCATAGACACCAGTTCCTCCCCCAGGCCACAGCTCCCAGCTGGACTTTCTGCTTCCAGAATTTTAAGTGCATTTTCAACAGCCGAAGAGTGAGAGTTTTCGCTCTCTGTTCTCTCAGATCTGATGAGATAGCGTCATTCCCAGCTCAGTGACCCCTCTGCCCTCAGGGTGAAGTCTGGGCTCCTCAACTTGATGGTTTAGGTTGGGTATGTCGGGGTGCAGGGGTGAATTAGCACCAGTGAAAGGCAACGTGAGTCCTAGAATAAAATTTTCAGGACATCCAGGGTGTGTTGGTTTTTCTCATTGCTGTGGTAAGAGGAGCAATAGAAACAACGTAAAGAGGAACAGCTTTATTAGGGCTCATGAGTCCACAAGGCTCTGACCTTGGTTGACTGAGCCCAGGGACATGGACAGAGCCTCGAGGTGACAAAGCATGCAAAAGTGCTGTCCCCCCCCACCCCCCCACTTCTTGGAGGAACAGGGAAGAGGGAGAACAGAAGAGGCCAGGGCAAGGTGGGGCCTGAGGACAACTCCCCACCAGTCACCTATGTGACTAAGGGCCCATTTCCTATCCTCGTTATCATGCTATGAGTCCATCCAGGGATTGAGCCACTGATTAGGTCACAGCCCTCAATGATCTAATTGTGCTTGAAAACATCATCCCAGACCGCATCCAGCGGTGGCCTCCGCTGATGTCCCAAGTGCCTCACAATCCAATCACAGATTAATCATGTCACCATCTGAACAAAACCCTCGGCTCCAGAGCCCACGGACACACCTGCTTACGGATCTGAGCTGCAGGCTTTGGAGTGGGTGTTTCTGTTCCCTAGAGGGCGCTGTACGGGTGCTGGCTGAGTCTGAACTCAGACATGGCCCCCAGGGAGCCTGAATGGCTCTTTCCCGCCAGGATCGCGCACTCTGTCTTTCTCATTCCTGCTCACACCCTGGCACTTAGAGATATTTCCTTGCTTTTATTTTATATTTTTCAGGTCCTCCTCTCCAACTATAACTTTCATGCCATTTGGTGGGTAAAACTTTGTCACTTGCTTTAAGCGTTTAGTGACGGTCCAGGGTTGGGCCTGGGCATACCGCACCGGCTCATGACTGGAGATTGAATGAAGAACCCATGCATGTGAGAGAGGGCAAGGCTCCCAAAGTGGCTGCAGACAATCGGGCAAGTGACATTTTGTTGCACCCAGAGTCTGGCTTGGAGGCTTGGCGCTGGAGAGGCAAAGCTCCTAAAATTCTGCCCTCTATGCACTGACCATTATTCCCAGGGGTACCATGTGTCCTTTATTCACCACTAAAGCACACCTCTTTTCATGGACTCAAGCACCTAAAAAAGGATAGCAGCCATCAGTTAAATAAGCTAACCTCTTAGTTAAAACAGATTGATCAGTCCTAGTTTAAAAAAAATCTGCAATGCAATCAACTGCCAAAAGATCTTGCCTGGAGCCTGGCTTCCTGCCAGATGTCAACACTATGTCAGGGACCAAGAGGAACCCTGGAGGCACAGTCTGAGGGTGTGTGGAGAATGTCTCACTCTGGCTATCTGGAGGAATGTAGCCCTGAAGGCCAGGGTTCAAGGGCAGGCAGGGTATTGGGGGACACCACCCCAGTGAGTGGGGGCATGAAAGAGGTGGAGGCAGTATATGGATGGAGAATTGCATTGACCATCAGCATGGGTCACATGACTCCATATTGAGGGCTCTTGGAAGGAGTCCACTAGAAAGAAAAGCCCAGCGAAGTGATAAAAGTCTCCCATTTAGCCATAAGCCTTCCCTCTTGTTCACTAGAGAACCCAAGGATAGAAACTCCTCTCACATATCCACATTGCCTGTGTGTGCCCTGTCAGAGGCCAGTGGTGTGGGCCTGGGGGAGGGTGTCATGCTCTACCTGGCTCAGGAGTTCAAGCATGGGCGTGTGGGAGGGATTTCATGCAAGGATGAAGAGGACAAGCTGCAGTTCATGGTGACCCAATGGAGTGGAGGACTAAAGCACTTTCGGTATCTACAGGACCTCCCACAGCACAGCCATGGGGTTGACGTTTTGGATTTTTTTGGGGGGGTTAGAACCCTCAAGACCCTGAGTGGATAAGAGAAACACTGGGGTCGCAATGCTGGGGTGGGGTGTGTGGACTCTGGATCTCCGTAGGAGTGTACAGCTCAAGGTTAGGGTCCAAGGGCGGGTAGCTTATTGGGGATACCATTCCAGTGAGTCAGGGCGGGAAGGAGGTGTGTGCAGTGTGTGTATGTATTACATATATATGTATATGTATATGTATATATATGTGTGTGTATGTATATGTATTACATGTTGCGTGTACATAAAGTATGTCGAGTGTATATATGGTGTGTATATAAAATATACATATATAATGTGTCTCTCAGTGTGTATGACATGTGTACGCAGTGTGTGTGTACTTCGTATACACAGTGCATGCATCTACATGTGTATGCGTGTGTGTAATACAAGTACATAATATATGTGAATGTGTGTGCAGGGTGTTTGTAATGTGTGTATATGTGCTCAGGTGTATAAGGTGTGGGTGTGTTTGAGAAAGGGTCTCATTATGTAGCTCAGATTGGCCCAGCGCTCGACATCCTCCTGACTCAGCTTCGTGAGTGCTGGCTGGGCTTCAGGCACACACACTGGGTTGAGCATCCTTTGAAGACGCTCCTGAGGAACTGTGGCCAAGGCCCGTTGTGTTAACCCCTGTGACCGGGTCTGCTCCTTGGTCTCGCTGTATCTTACCTCCGTTTGTCTCCATCTGTGGGTGGGAGCCTCGGGTGCCAACGCCAGCATGCTGGGGCTCCACATTCTGCTTTGCTCCGTGGCTCTTAGCAACATGCTTCTTGCATTCTGCTCATTCTGTCTCACATTTCACACTTCTTAAGGCTGAGAGATCCATCCATCTAGTGCAAATGCTTCTGACAAGGCTGGGGTGGAGGGGACCCTCGCTGGGCTCCGTGATGGCTTTCTGGGGCTGGGTGGCTCACACGGGCCAGGACGGCTACATTCACCTCTGTCTCCTTTCTGGCTTTGGGTGTCTCTCTCAGAGCTGGCCAATGTGCTGACTGATTTTTCTACTTTGAATTCTCCTTCTGAGCATCTTCCCCTCTCCCTCACTGTCCAGTCACCACCCGAGTCACCCCAAAATCTCCAAACACATCTGACTTATTCTACATGGAAATCTTTCTTGTAAAGTTTTCTCTTCCACCTTCTTAAAGTCTCATGTCCCCTAAAAATAACTCTCTGATATCTTGACATATATTTATATCGATTTGTTTTTAAATTTTGTCCAAGGTTTTTCTTTCTTTTTTTTTTACTTTCTTTTTCAGTCCTGAATTAATCTTAACTCTAGATTCTTGCGTGTGTACCTGCATCTCTATTTCTCTATCTATATTTTATTTGAGGTCTATAATAGCGTTCAGAATTAGCTCATGAAACTGGATTACACAAAGCCAGCAGGTTTAAAAATACTCCAAAGATGTTGCTTTCATGCCTCAAATCCTTGAAAAGCCAAATGCATTCACTTCTGAAACCAAGTCTTGGTTTTTGCTGGAAAAAAAATAAGAAAAGTGTTTAATAGCACATATGGCATAATTTTATTTGACATCTGTTTTGTAACAAACAATATTTAGCTCACTTATTTGCTGAATGATACAGTACACAGTGCAAACAAAAAGTCCAATGAACAGTTTTTACCGAGTTTGTAATATATCAATATTTATTGCAAAAGAATGCAAAACTTAAACATTTAAGTGTGTTATTGATTGTAATATGCAAAACATTGATTACTGTATGTTACTATTGCAAAAGGAAAAAAAAAAAACTCTTCCATGCCAGCTAGGGTTTGTAAATGAGGTACATTTTAGCAAAAGATGCTTCCTTGCTCCCCTTGGTGGCATTTAGTCTTAGCCCTGTTCCCCCTTCTTTGTGTCATTCGATTGAAGACAGCTGTCAATATATTTAGGATGCTTCCTGCTCATAACAGCAAAAAAATAAAAAAAATGACGAAGCTATTGGCTTAATCGCGAAGAGTGATTGATTTTAACGGAAACAGCATTTAAGAACTCTGAACGTGCGTTGTGTTGGCAGTACTGATAGAACGCACTAATGAACGGAAGCCTTCCACCCATGCAAGAGTGCTCACAGCCAGGGCCACCAAAGGACAGCGGTGGTAGGCGTGGTTTGTCTTCCCTTTTATATTAAAGTTGAGAGGAATCATTTGTCTCCTCAAGCGGACAGCAGGATGGAAAGGCAAGCTCTAACCTGGCGAAGAAAGCCAAGTATTACCACTTCCGTCTCCGAGCCACGCACAGGACATCCATGCGCCATCATCAGAAGAGCAACCTGGAAAATGGCGTCTCCAGAAGAAAGCCAAGTATTACCACTTCGGTCTCCGAGCCACGCACAGGACATCCATGCGCCATCATCAGAAGAGCAACCTGGAAAATGGCGTCTCCAGAGATGGCTCTTCAAGGTTGTGGCAGGTGGCGGTGACAGGGATCCCCTCTCTGTCTATGCTCTGGGCTCAAACAGCTTAGTGGGCATCTCTTCTCTTCCAGTCCCTGCCAGCAAAGTAACAAATGGGCACCGGGATGTTTTGGCTCTACTGGAGGGTCTTTGGGTGAACTGAACTAAGAACCCTCGAAACAAAGGGAGAGAGAAACACCCCGGACCGGTTTGTCCTAGCAGCTCTTCTGAATTCCAAAAGAACAATTGTGATAACTATGACCAAACCAGCTGCTGACCAAGCACCCCAGCCCTCCAAATCCCACAGACAGCTCTATGCATGTTCAATGCCTTGCTAACCCCCTGCCCCTGGCTCATTCTTCGACCGCATTGAGCTGAAAGCGTTTTGGAAAAGCCATGGTCTTGGCCTTTCGTGTGTGTTTAGAGCTTTCAGGTTCTGAATGTGGGGGGTCGGCAGGGGAAAGGAGATGGGGACTAAGTTCTTGGCTCTTGTTACTGGTGGCTGAGACCTGTCACCACCTCAAATTTGGTAGAGTCTGGGACTTGTCGGCAGCTGAGCTCAGAGCAAAGTCCTTTTCCTACTTTCACGGTGGGATGGCCCAACAACTTCCCTTGCAGGGGAAGTGGACTCAAGGTCTGGATGGCAGGCTGGCCCACCTCTGCTTCTGTTGGCAGCACTGGCCAAGGTGACAGATTCTCAGCTCCAGCAGCTCCCATCTTGAAAGGTCTTTGTCATCTTGAAGCCTCAGTCACCACGTTGTAGGAAGATTAAATGAGCTAACACGTAGAAGGGACTATCTAGTGCCCCACACAGGCTACTCTGGCACCTGTTAGCTGACCGAGGCCAAGTGCATCGCTAAGTCCAGCACTGGGGAGGTTAAGGCAGGGGGATCTTGATTTTGAGGCCAGGCTGAGCTACATAGCAATGCTGTGTTTCAAAATAATTGAAAAATAAAATAAGGGGGGGGGGAGGGAAACAAAATAAGAGCATAAGGGGGAGAAAAAAAAAGCTAAGAACAAATTATGAAAGTCTCCTCTCTCCATCGTGGCTGCACCCTGGGCAGAGTTCCCTCAGGGCTGCACCCAGAAAGACCAGTCAAAGCTTAGGTAGTCACTCAGCGAGGCTGGGAGGCATCCCTGGGTCTCTTCAGAAACAAAAAATTTACTAAGCTGTGAGGATGTCGTTTGGGATCTGCCCATGAAGGGGAGTGGGCAGGAGGTTAAGAAGGTTCGGTGGCCTTCATCTGTAGAAGGTTCTAGAAGGCACAGCAATTGCAGCAACCGACGATTTGAGCTATAATTCAGCTCCTAGAGTGGTGGTGGTGGGGAGGACCCAGGCAGCTTGGCCAGTGACTCCGTTCCTCCTCCGGACTCAACAGCAATTACAAGCTGTGAAGGAAACAGAGAGCAGAGACGAACAATATATGTCACGAGGAAATAAGAACATTGCACAAGGAGAATAAATAATAATGTATTTTTTTCTGGCTTTAATGAAACTCTATAGATATAAAAAGCTGGAGAAAGAGGATATTTTTTTTCTCTCTTTCAGACCTTAATTATAGCAGGGTTGTTAGTAAATTTACTGAATCGCAAATGTAAAATATTCTGATGGCCTGAGTAAAACCACATATTTAAGCCTTCTAAATGAACATTTCTGTTTTTTGAGTAATTTGTACCATCTGTGTCAAAATTCTGAGTCTAAAAAAAAAAAAAGCAGTGGAACAAATGTTAGTTCCATAAAACAGTCCTAGTTCATTGTTGAAATTGTCACACATTAACATTGCAGGCCATCTGGGAAGACAAAAGCCTCTAACCAGATTGCAGAGATGATTTTATTGGTCTGGTATTAATCAGGATGTGGCATAATATTTAAGCAGAAAGGAGAGATGAGGTGAAGCGGGGCCCTCCATCCACCCCAGCTGTGTGCCTGGGGTTGTACGGTAACTCCTTTACGCTAAGGGCGCTGGATATTCACATGCTGGTCATTGTCAGGAGATGTAAATCAAACGCAACGTATTATTTCCGGTTTGGAAGCATCGTAACAAAGCATAGAGGCTTCCCCGGGGCTGAGGCTCCTGCTCCAGGAAGGGGAGCTGGGCCATCAGAGTCCACCCAGAGCCTCTCTGGAATGAAATGGCACGTTGGGTCCCTGAATCTCCCAGCATCCTGCTCCCATCCCTCGCAGTGAGAGGCTTTGGTAGGTCTGACCAGCTGCTCTGGTCAGCCTAGCCAGGCAGCTGCAACTCTGGCCGCTGCTGGGCTAGCATCCATTAGTGTCGTCCGAGTCCAGGCCCAGCCTGGGTTCACCGGGGCTCTTGTCCAGGTACATTTTCCATGGTCTCAGAGTGAACTCCTCTGGGGAACACTAGTAGCCGTGTTAGAATTCATGGCAGGGCAACAGAGGCGGTGTCAGACACGTCAGCCCAGGCAGTTCCTTCCACAGGTCAGTCCACTGAGTGGCCACAAGCTCTGGGATGAGACAGGGTGGGAATGGATAATCTGATGTCCCTAGGGGTGGCTTTCCCTGTGTCTCTTCCCCGATATGAGCATCTCACGGAGTGTAGAAATGTCCATACTGAAATAAGCGTTGTATTTTATAGCAAGTTTTATAAACACAGTATGCCTCTAAACATGAGCTGTCAGTTTCACCAGAGCTTACTGGAAGGGAAGGAACAGTGATCTATCCCCATTTATCCCTGGCTTCGGTGGGACTCACGCGGGGGTGACAGGTTGGTTCCCAAGGGTGTCCCCAAAGGCATTTTTAAAAGGTTTATTCCACCGGTTGTGGTGGCGCACGCCGGTAGGATTTGCTAAAGGAGGCAGAGGCAGGAGGATCACGAGTTTGAGGCCAGCCTGGGTTACACATTTTAAAAGGTTTATTCCCCGCCCCCCTCTGTGTGTGTGTGTGTGTGTGTGTGTGTGTGTGTGTGTGTGTGTGTGTGTGTGTGTCTGTGTCTGTGTCTGTGTGTTTGTGTGTCTGTGTAGGTGCCTTGGAAAACAGAAGGGGACATAGTATCCTCAGGACTAGAGTTACAGGTGGTTATAAATTATCAGACATGAGTGCTGGGGACTAAACTCAGGTCTTCTTCAAGAGCAGTCACTTTAAAAAAAATGAAAAATTTTCTGTGTATGAGTGTTTTGCCTTCATATATGCATGTGTACCGTGTGTGTGTGTGTGTGTGTGTGTGTGTGTGTGTGTGTGTGTGTGTGTGTGTGTGTTACCCACAAGCCAGAAGAAGACCTTGGAAACTGGAGTTAAAGATGATTGTATGCTGTCCTGTAGATTCTTGGAACCTGGGTCTAGTTCTTCAATACTGAACCATCTCTCCAGCCCTCGCCCAATGTGTTTTCAAGAGTGATTTCGATCTGGTGTTGATTTGGCCTCGTGTACTGTGCGGGGTCCACCTCTCATGAGCTGGGTAACCGATTCATGACTGAAGACCCTGTGGGATGCCAGGGCTGTTGCTGAATGTGACAGGAGCCCTTGTCTGTCAGCAGCCTGTAGGCTGCTCAGAGCTGTGCCCAGCCTGCCTTTACCTCAGTGAGCCCTAACTGGAGTGTGTGATGTCCACTGTGAACCACTTAGCAAGGCTGTGGAGGACACTGCACTGCCGGCTCCCCACGCGGCCACTTTTATCCTTCATTTCTTGTTCTCTGCCCGTCTTAGGAGGTTGCCACCATATGGGCAATGTCTATCTTTGCTTCGAATTACAACTGGGGGTGTCTCAGGAGTGTCTGATGCACACTCAGACTGCTGGAGACAGAGGAAGGCTTCTGGCCACAGAGAATTGAGCTAAGTGTCCAGGAAAAAAACAGCTGGAGCAGGGAAGGGGCTGAAAACAAGAGATGTGAATGGCTGGATCCCCAAAGCTCTAGCCATTAAGGACTGATGCCGGTGGTGCTTAAAGGAAGTCCTTCACATGGGAACAGACCACACTGCTCTATGGCGTCAGAGTCTGCAGCAGCCCTTGGAAAGGGCTTTGTTTTCTGGGCTCTCTACTCCTCCCGCCCCCAGGGCCTTTGCACAGGCAGGTCCTTCTCTCTGCCTGGAGGGCGCTGGCATGCAGTGCCAACCACCCTAAACCACCTCCTCTCCCTAAACCGCCAATTCAAACCAAACTTCTTTAGGAATGCATCCCTTAGGGCTCGTGGCACCCGGCTTGTCTCCTTTGCGGCACACGCGACTTAATTAAATAGTTTATTGCATAATTACTGTTTGTGCCTTCAAATATGAGCACAAGACGATCCCCCTTATTTTCTCAATTAAATGATGAGAATGGTCTTGAGGGCTTCTGCTTACACATATTGTATTTTGTTTGTTTGTTTGTTTGTTTGCGACAGAGAGTCACAGTATGTAGTCCAGGTTGGTCCAGAACTTAAGATCTTCTGCCTCACTCTCCAAAGGGATGGGGTCTAAGGACACGGTCAATGAAGCCCATGCTTCCCTAGAATAGCAAGTGGCCACATTTGGTGCCACTTGTTCCTCAGGGTGGCACACTCACGGACAGTGTGGCCCCACCACAGCTGTGCTCTGCCCGCACTGTGGCATGGCTGAGGCCTTGCCCTTGCTGCCTGGTAGGGTGTTTCCTCCTGCCCTGCTCCTGCTCTGTGTCCGTAAGGCAAGCTGAGGTGATATGGTGCTTGAGTCTACAGGAGATGCTCTCAAGAAATCTGTCCAAAGCTGTGGGCACCACTAGTGCCAGAATTCTCCATGAAGTAACCACTAGCTGATTGCATATTTTTTGTGTGATTTTTTTAATGTTAATCATATTTTTTTATCTTTATTAAATTGGGTATTTCTTGTTTACATTTCAAATGTTATTCCCTTTCTTGTTTTCCATGCCAACATCCCCCTAACCCCTCCCCATCCCCTTCTATATGGGTGTTCCCTTCCCATCCTCCCCCCATTGCTGCCCTGTCCAAGAATCCTGTTCACTGGGGGTTCAGTCTTAGCAGGACCCAGGGCTTCCCCTTCCACTGGTGCTCTTACTAGGCTATTCATTGCTACCTATGAGGTCAGAGTCCAGGGTCAGTCCATGTATAGTCTTTAGGTAGTGGCTTAGTCCCTGGAAGCTCTGGTTGCTTGGCATTGTTGTACATATGGGGTCTCGAGCCCCTTCAAGCTCTTCCAGTTCTTTCTCTGATTCCTTCAACGGGGGTCCTATTCTCAGTTCAGTGGTTTGCTGCTGGCATTCGCCTCTGTATTTGCTGTATTCTGGCTGTGTCTCTCAGGAGCGATCTGCATCTGGCTCCTGTCGGTCTGCACTTCTTTGCTTCATCCATCTTGTCTAATTGGGTGGCTGTATATGTATGGGCCACATGTGGGGCAGGCTCTGAATGGGTGTTCCTTCTGTGTCTGTTTTAATCTTTGCCTCTCTCTTCCCTGCCAAGGGTATTCTTGTTCCCCTTTTAAAGAAGGAGTGAAGCATTCACATTTTGGTCATCCTTGAGTTTCATGTGTTCTGTGCATCTAGGGTAATTCGAGCATTTGGGCTAATAGCCACTTATCAATGAGTGCATACCATGTATGTCTTTCTGTGATTGGGTTAGCTCACTCAGGATGATATTTTCCAGTTCCATCCATTTGCCTATGAATTTCATAAAGTCATTGTTTTTGATAGCTGAGTATTATTCCATTGTGTAGATGTACCACATTTTCTGTATCCATTCCTCTGTTGAAGGGCATCTGGGTTCTTTCCAGCTTCTGGTTATTATAAATAAGGCTGCGATGAACATAGTGGAGCACGTGTCTTTTTTATATGTTGGGGCATCTTTTGGGTATATGCCCAAGAGAGGTATAGCTGGGTCCTCAGGCAGTTCAATGTCCAATTTTCTGAGGAACCTCCCAACTGATTTCTAGAATGGTTGTACCAGTCTGCAATTCCACCAACAATGGAGGAGTGTTCCTCTTTCTCCACATCCTCGCTAGCATCTGCTGTCGCCGGAGTTTTTGATCTTAGCCATTCTGTCTGGTGTGAGGTGGGATCTCAGGGTTGTTTTGATTTGCATTTCCCTTATGACTAAAGATGTCGAACATTTCTTTAGGTGTTTCTCAGCCATTCGGCATTCCTTAGCTGTGAATTCTTTGTTTAGCTCTGAACCCCATTTTTAATAGGGTTATTTGTCTCCCTGCGGTCTAACTTCTTGAGTTCTTTGTATATTTTGGATATAAGCCCTCTATCAGTTGTAGGATTGGTAAAGATCTTTTCCCAATCTGTTGGTTGCCATTTTGTCCTAACCACAGTGTCCTTTGCCTTACAGAAGCTTTGCAGTTTTATGAGATCCCATTTGTTTCTTGATCTTAGAGCATAAGCCATTGGTGTTTTGTTCAGGAAAATTTCTCCAGTGCCCATGTGTTCGAGGTTCTTCCCCACTTTTTCTTCTATTAGTTTGAGAGTATCTGGTTTGATGTGGCGGTCCTTAATCCACTTGGACTTAAGCTTTGTACAGGGTGATAAGCATGGATCGATCTGCATTCTTCTACATGCTGACCTCCAGTTGAACCAGCACCATTTGCTGAAAATGCTATCTTTTTTTCCATTGGATGGTTTTGGCTCCTTTGTTAAAAATCAAGTGACCATAGGTGTGTGGGTTCATTTCTGGGTTTTCAATTCTATTCCACTGGTCTATCTGCCTGTCTCTGTACCAATACCATACAGTTTTTTTTTTTAATCAGTATTGCTCTGTAATACTGCTTGAGTTCAGGGATAGTGATTCCCCCAGAAGTCCTTTTATTGTTGAGGATAGTTTTAGCTATCCTGGGTTTTTTGTTATTCCAGATGAATTTGCAAATTGTTCTGTCTAACTCTATGAAGAATTGGATTGGAATTTTGATGGGGATTGCATTGAATCTGTAGATCACTTTTGGTAAAATGGCCATTTTTATTATATTAATCCTGCCAGTCCATGAACATGGAGGATTTTTCCATCTTCTGAGATCTTCTTCAATTTCTTTGTTCAGAGGCTTGAAGTTCTTATCATACAGATCTTTTACTTGCTTGGTTAAAGTCACACCGAGGTGTTTTATTTTATTTGGGACTATTATGAAGGGTGTTATTTCCCTAATTTCCTTCTCAGCTTGTTTCTCGTTTGTGTAGAGGAAGGCTACTGATTTATTTGAGTCAATTTTATACCCAGACATTTTGCTGAAGTTGTTTATCAGCTTTAGTAGTTCTCTGGTAGAACTTTTGGGATCACTTAAATATACTATCATATCATCTGCAAATAGTGATATTTTGACTTCTTCCTTTCTAATCTGTATCCCTTTGATCTCCTTTTGTTCTCTGATTGCTCTGGCTAGGACTTCGAGAACTATATTGAATAAGTAGGGAGAGAGTGGGCAGCCTTGTCTAGTCCCTGATTTTAGTGGGATTGCTTCAAGCTTCTCTCCATTAGTTTAATGTTAGCCACTGGTTTGCTGTATATGGCTTTCACTATGTTTAGGTATGGGCCTTGAATTCTGTTCTTTCCAGGGCTTTTATCATGAAAGGGTGTTGAATTTTGTGAAACGCTTTCTCAGCATCTACTGAAATGATCATGTAGTTTTTATCTTTCAGTTTAATTATATAGTGGATTACATTGATGGTTTTCCCTATATTAAACCATCGCTGCATGCCTGGAATGAAGCCTACTTGATCATGATGGATGACAGTTTTGATGTGCTCTTGAATTTGGTTTGCAAGAATTTTATTGAATATTTTTGCATCGATATTCATAAAGGAAATTGGTCTGAAGTTCTCTTTCTTTGTGGGTTTTTGTGTGGTTTAGGTGTAAGAGTAATTGTGGCTTCATAGAAGGAATTCAGTAGTGCTCCGTCTGTTTCAATTTCATGGAATAGTTTGGATAGTGTTGGTATGAGGTCTTCTATGAAGGTCTGATAGAATTCATCACTGAACCCATCTGGACCTGGGCTCTTTTTGGTTGGGAAACTTTTAATGACTGCTTCTATTTCTTTAGGAGTTATGGGGTTGTTTAAATGGTTTAGCTGTTCCTGATTTAACTTTGGTACCTGGTATCTGTCTAGAAAATTTCCATTTCCTCCAGATTTTCAAGTTTTGTTGAATATAGGCTTTTGTAGTAGGATCTGATGATTTTTTTGAATTTCCTCTGATTCTGTTGTTTTCATTTCTGATTTTTTTAATTTGGACACACTCTCTGTGTCCTCTGGTTAGTCTGGCTAAGGGTTTATCTATCTTGTTGATTTTCTCATGGAACCAGCTTTTGGTTTTGTTGATTCTTTGTATAGTACTTTTTGTTTCTACTTGGTTGATTTCAGCTCTGAGTTTGATTATTTCCTGCCTTCTACTCCTCCTGGGTGTATTTGCTTCTTTTTGTTCTAGAGCTTTTTGGTGTGCTGTCAAGCTGCTGATATATGCTCTCTCCTGTTTCTTTCTGCAGGCACTCAGGGCTATGAGTTTTCCTCTTAGCACAGCTTTCATAGTGTCCCATAAGTTTGTGTATGTTGTATCTTCATTTTCATTAAATTCTAAGAAGTCTTTAATTTCTTTCTTTATTTCTTCCTTGACCAGGTTATCATTGAGTAGAGCATTGTTCAACTTCCACATATATGTGGGCGTTCTTCCCTTATTGTTATCGAAGACCAGCTTTAGCCTGTGGTGGTCTGAAAAAACACATGGGATTTTCTTTTTTCTATTTTTCTGTATCTGTTGAGGCCTGTTTTATGATCGATTATATGGTCAATTTTAGAGAAAGTATCATGAGGTGGTGAGAAGAAGGTATATCCTTTTGTTTTAGGATAGAATGTTCTATAAATATCTGTTAAGTCCGTTTGGTTCCTGACTTCTGTTAGTCTGTCTATGTCTCTGTTTAATTTCTGTTTCCATGATCTGTCCATTGATGAGAGGGGGGTGTTGAAATCTCCTACTATTATTGTGTGAGGTGCAATGTGTGCTTTGAGCTTTAGTAAGGTTTCTTTTATGTATGTAGGTGCCCTTGTATTTGGAGCATAGATATTTAGGATTGAGAGTTCATCTTGGTGGATTTTTCCTTTGATGAATATGAAGTGTCCTTCCTTATCTTTTTTGATGACTTTTGGTTGAAAATCGATTTTATTCGATATTAGAATGGCTACTCCAGCTTGCTTCTTCAGATCATTTGTTTGGAAAGTTGTTTTCCAGTCTTTTACTCTGAGGTAGTGTCTGTCTTTTTCTCTGAGGTATGTTTCCTGTAGGCAGCAAAATGTTGGGACCTCATTGCATATCCAGTTTGTTAATGTGTCTTTTTGTTGGGGAATTGAGTCCATTGATGTTGAGAGATATTAAGGAATAGTAATTGTTGCTTTCTGTTATCTTCGTATTTGGAGGTGAGATTATGTTTGTGTGCTTGTCTTCTCTTTGTTTTGTTGCAAAATGATTAGTTTGTTGCTTTTTCTAGGGTGTAGCTTGCCTCCTTGTGTTGGACTTTACCATTTATTATCCTTTTTAGGGCTGGATTTGTAGAAAGATATTGTGTAAATTTGGTTTTGTCATGGAATATCTTGGTTTCTCCATCTATGTTAATTGAGAGTTTTACTGGATACAGTAACCTGGGCTGGCATTTGTGGTCTCTTAGGGTCTGTATCACATCTGTCCAGGATCTTCTGGCTTTCGTACTCTCTGGTGAGAAATCCGTTGTAATTCTGATAGGTCTGCCTTTATATGTTACTTGACCTTTTTCCCTTACTGCTCTTAATATTCTTTCTTTGTTTTGTGCATTTGGTGTTTTGACTATTATGTGACGGGAGGAGTTTCTTTTCTGGTCCAATCTATTTGGAGTTCTGTAGGCTTCTTGTATATTTATGGGCATCTCTTTCTTTAGGTTAGGGAAGTTTTCTTCTATGATTTTGTTGAAGATATTTCCTGGTCCTTTGAGTTGGGAGTCTTCACTCTCTTCTATACCTATTATCCTTAGGTTTGATCTTCTCATTGAGTCCTGGATTTCCTGTATGTTTTAGGCCAGTAGCTTTTTCCGTTTTACATTATCTTTGACAGTTGTGTCCATGAGTTCTGTGGAATCTTCTGCTCTTGAGATTCTCTCTTCTATCTCTTGTATTCTGTTGGTGATGCTTGTATCTACAGCTCCTTGTCTCTTCCTTTGGTTTTCTATATCCAGGGTTGTTTCCATGTGTTCTTTCTTGATTGCTTCTATTTCCATTTTCAGTTCCTTCAACTGTTTGGTTGTGTTTGCCTGTACTTCTTTCAGGGATTTTTGTGTTTCCTCTTTAAGGGTTTCTACTTGTTTACTTGTGTTTTCCTGCATTTCTCTAAGGGAGTTCTTCATGTCTTTCTTGAAGTCCTCCATCATCACGATCAAATGTGATTTTAAATCTAGATCTTGCTTTTCTGGTGTGTTTGGATATTCAGTGTTTGCTTTGGTGGGAGAATTGGGCTGTGATGATGCCATGTAGTCTTGGTTTCTGTTGCTTGGGTTCCTGTGCTTGCCTCTCATCATCAGGTTGTCTCAGGTTTTACCTTGTTCTGCTATTTCTGACAGTGGCTAGACCGTTCTATAGACCTATGTGTCAGGAGTGCTGTAGACCTGTTTTCCTGTTTTCTTTCAGCCAGTTATGGGCACAGAATGTTCTGCTTTCAGGTGTGTAGTCATTCCCGTCCACTGGCTTTCAGCTGTTCCTGTGGGCGTGTGTCCACCAGGCAGGTCACTTGGAGCAGAAAAGTTGGTCTTACCTCTGGTCTTGGGCCTGAAGTCACTTCTCGTTGCTGGGTTTCAGCTCTCTGTGAGGGCAGCAACCAGAAGGGCCTGCCCCTCCTTCTTCCAGGTCCCTGTGCACAGAGGGTCCAGATGGTGCTAGGCATTTTCCTTTGGAGTCAGAAATGTGGGCAGAGAGTAGTCTCCTCTGTTTTCCCAGGCATGTCTGCCCCTCTGAAGGTCTAGCTCTCCCTCCCACGGGATTTGGTGCAGGGAGCTGTTTGACTGGGTCCCTTCAGATCCGAGCACAGTCTAGACCACAGGGCTCCTGCAGCTTTTGTACTTTTTTGTGATTTTTAACAACCTCTTCCCAGTGACAGCAGCACCTGCAGTTTGGAGATCATGGCCTCCCCAGAAGCTGTTCTTCTTGATGATGATGATGATGACGACGAAGACGATGACAACGACGACGACGACGATGATGATGACAATGTTATTATTCTATTTCTTTTCTTTGCCTTCCCCCTCTTCTACTTTCTTTTTATTATCAATTCCATTAGGCAACCTCTATGATCTTCCAAAATTAGCAATCAATGACCTGCAGGACTAATGTCTTTTCCTTCAACTTTAAACAAAAGTAATTGAGACTGAAGCCTGGCAACTAGATTGAAGGCTTTGCAGAGACTTGTGTATGTGGCCCTGCCTGTTCCTTAAAGGGACTCATGCCTGGGTCTCTGTCATCGGTGGTCACTCTCTCCCTTCTCTTCTCTGAGTTGTGTGTATTGCAGAAGGTAGGTTGTCCTCAAACCTGGCAACCCAGGACCTCCTGAGGAACCAGCGCTCTGGATGTTCAAAAACTGTTTCAGAATAAAAGCAGGGACGACATCTTCCATTTGGAGAAGGGAAAGGGAAGATGTGTATGTTTGTGAAAGACACTGGGGATGACAGGAAAGACAGGAGGCATTCCAGAGATAAGCTTGAGAGCTGCACCCCATACACTTAGAACCATCATGCACACACACACAGACACACATCTCAAATATGTAAGATACAAACACATATACATATATGTCATACACACACACCTAAACACCCAGAAAGACACAAACATAAATACATATATATCCCCTACACCCATGCACTACAAATGCACAGAAAGCTATACATATACACACATACCACAAACATGATCACACAAAGAAAGGACACAGAATGACACAAACAGACATGCAACATATACACACCAGACCTACCACACACACACACACACACACATACACACACACACACACACACAGACACAGACACACATAGAAACACACACACATACATATTCATACACATGCCACACACAGAGATATGTACATATACACAGATAAACACACACATGTACCACATATACACAAATACACAGAAAGACACACATACCACACAGAGAGAGACATGTACAGATACACACACACACATAAACATATACATACACATATGCATATACACATATATCCAGACAGACATAAGCACATAGAAATAGAGACACACAGACACATAAAGACAGATAGGCACACACCTTCCTACAGAAATACTCAGGACAGGAAGAAACACACATAGAAAGTCAAGAACACGTGAAGATACAGGCAGATGAACATACAGGTGACTTAGACACACAAAAAATTAACAAACGCACACAAATAGACACAGACTTAAAACGCACAGCAACATATAGGTACACGCATGTAGAACTGATATGCATAGACATGCACACTCTTGCAAGCACACAGATATAATGATGCAGCAATAAGATGCACACACATTGTCCAGAGCCCAAAAGAAAGAGCTGTGAGACCAAGTGGGGGGTCTGTAACTAGTGCCCTGCAGGGCCAGTCTCCTGCCCCAGGACCCGAGTTCTCTGAGGACCTCCACCTGTGTGACATTGTTGTTGGCTCTCTAATGTCTTCCACTTAAGTAGGAGGCACTGAAGTGTAGGGTTTCCTGGCGCCTAATGGCCCGGGGTGTCGCTGAGGGTTATTAACCCTGCTGGCCATTAATCCCAGGCAATGCCAGAGACTGTTACAGGCTCTATGGCTCTCAATGAGCAGTGATACTCGGCCCCTGGGAATGTCCCTTGCAGAGTTTTGACTCCTTGTGGGGTGGGGACTATTGGGTCTTTACTTGTGTGTGTGGCTGATCTGTGCACACAAATGCACAGAACCTGAGGGACTAGCCCAGGCACCTAGGGGAATTTGGGTCTAAACTAGAGGCCAAGGGTCCTGCTGCTGTGTTTAGAGGGCTGGGGACAGACAGAATGAAGTGGGGAAGGTCCTGGGTAGTCTTGGCCTTTTTCGGAGTGTAATAGACAGTGATCTCAGGGACCCATCTTCAGTGCAGGGCGGGGACATAGTTGCAGGTAGGCCTGAGAGGGATCTGACCTCTGCAGAGCAAAGACCGAGCTTGAACTCAGTACTTCAACTCCAAGCAGCCCCAGCAGCCTCTGCCTGGGCTTACTGGCTTGTGCTGGTCCTGGTGTCCTGCGGTCTCTAGTCTCTCTGTCTCTGTCTCTGTCTCTGTCTCTGTCTCTGTCTCTGTCTCTGTCTCTGTCTCTGACTCTTTCCTTCTTCTGTTTCACCTTTAAAGCAAAGGGCCAGGAAGTAGAGACCAGAAGTGTTGGGTTCTAGCTTTACTGCTGTGCTCCTTCCTTTCTGTCTTTTTTCGCACCCATATCCTTTCTTCCTGCTTGTTTTGTTTATTTCTCATTCCCTCCGCTTGTCTTCTGGTTTCTCTCCTGACTGCTGTGCTCTCCCTGCTAGGGACGAGCTGTGTCTGGTCCTTAGGCTCCTGGGTGAGCCTCCCTGCTTGTTAGACTTTCATCTTTCCTGTTTAGGCAGCTACCCACAGCAGGCTGTCTTTGGGTCAAATGACAATCTGTGGCTCAATGGGAATGCTTTGTGCTGCTTTGGGGTTGCAGAATACATGGTCCCTGTGCAAAGTCCCCTGCCTAGGGACGGCAGACTAGGAACTTTTCTGTTTCACCCAGTCCTGTCCCTGCACATCATCTCAACTGTCACCATGGAGCCCAGTGTGAGGATTTGCCTGGCTCTGCATACACTATCTCTCTATTCTGTCTGACCTGGCCATTTTTCTGTCCCCACTTTGCAGAGGTGAATTTTCTGGGGGAACCCGCTGAGGCAGCCACTCCTCCCACATGGCTTGCAATGGGGGGTGGGGAGGGAGATAGAAACAGAGTCCCAGGCTCAGTTTGACTCCGATGATGAGGATCAGATTTGGCTGAATTTTCCTAGAATTCCTCAATTTTTGACTTGGTAAGGCTTGCACAAGTCTGACCCCACCGGCTGTTCTCCCTCAGCCCCTCTGGGCTCTGGGATGGCTCTGAATTTGGAGACTCCTATCTAAGTCTGTCCTGATGCCCCAAGTGTGGGAGGCGGTGTTGCCTATCCTGAGGAGGCTGGTCATGAGGGAGCTGGGTGTGAAGGCAGCCCAGGAAAATAATCTGGGGAAATAATGTCCAGCCTCGTCCACTGAAGAGCCGGGATGCAGAAAAATGTCACTGCTGGTTTATAAAAGTACACCATTATCAGCCCCTTCGCAATGGGCAAGTGGATTACAATGCCATTAACACAGCAAATTAAGCTTAGAGTGAAGTAAACAGAAATTCAATCAATAACCAGCATAGGGGGACAGCTGCTGTTCCGAAACAGCCCCCTGGGGAGTGGGTCTGGAGGCCGCCTGTGCCTGTGCCTGGGATGGGTGTGGCTGGAGTAGGGAGAAGGTAGATAGATAGCATGGGTGGGAATCACGGAACAGTTAGCCTGTCCCTCTGCTGGCTTAGCCTTCCCTTCTATAATCCCTACCCGGGTGGCTCTTGAGCTCTGCCACCTGCTTTTGAAAGGGTTTCCCAGTCCATTTCACCTGTGGAACCCTGTCCCAGTCAAGGTCACTACTGCTCTAATGAACCGCCATGACCAGGGGCAAGCTGGGAAGGAAAGGGTTTGTTTTGCTCATCCTTCAACATCAGTGTTCACCACTGAAGGAAGTCAGAGTAGAAACTCAGACAACAGGGCAGGGACCTGCAGGCAGAGCAGATACAGAGGCCATAAAGAAAATGCAGCTCTCTGGCTTGCTCCCCGTGGCTTGTTCAGACTGCCATTTTAAACCACCAGCCCAGGGATGGACCCACCTACAGTGGGCTGGTCCCTCCCGCCATCAATCACTAATTAAGAAAGTAAATGCCTTACAGGCTTGCCTACAGGCCAGAATTATGATAGCATTTTCTCACTTGAGGTTTCTTCCTCTGATGACTCCAACTTGTGTCAGATTGACCTAAAATTAGCCAGCACAAACCCCATTCATCTTCTCAGGCAGCTCTTGGGTTTTCCCGTGAGCACAACTCCCGACATTCAGTCCCTGTTGAACTTGTTCATTCTTAGCTTGAGAGCAGTGCCTTGACCGGTGTGTCGCTAGGAGGGGTTATGTATGTTCTGTGGCCACAGTGTTTGACCCAACAGTGCTCAGTTTCCCCACATATGAGCTTAGAGTCAGCCTGAGACAAACTGCAATACACTCTGTCCCCAGGTACTGCCGAGCAGCCAAGGTGGGAGTCCTGTTACACCAGAAGCTTGGGCAGAGTAGGAGATCACACCCTGGCAAGGAGCTGGAGACCTGGCTTGGGTGCCTTGATCAAACTCTGCGAGAAGCTCTGCTACATCTATCCCTGGATTATTTTTAGGGCTCTACTGGAAACATAACTTCATTGCTTAAAAAATTAACTATTTCCAGGAGTCTAGGGAGGTGGCTCAGTAGTAAAAGAGTATGAGGACCTGAGCTCAGGTCTCTAGCACCCTCCTCAAAGGCCAGGCTCAATGGCACACATCTGTAATCCCAGGGCTGCAGGGGCTGAGATCTTTGTAGAGCTTGCTGGCCAGGTGGCCTGTCTAGCTCAGTTCGTTTCAGGTTCAGCAGGAGACTCTGCATCAAAAAGTAAGGTAGAGAGTGGTTAAAGAAGACCTCTAACCTACACATAAGACACAACAGACAGACAGAAAGACACACACACACAAAGGCTCAGATGGAGAGACATGCACATATACACAAATACACACATACATATACACATACACACAGATTGTATACATATGAACATATACACATATATATATATTCCCATATACACACAGAGAGACATAGAGGCTCAGAGAGAAAGACATACATACATACATACACATACACACACATGCAAACACGCATATACATGCATATACAAACACAGACATACACATATGTAGACACACGTATGCACACGTACACACATAGGCATACACACTCATACAGACACATACATGCACACACACACATATATACAAATGCAGACATACACGTATGTAGACACACGTATGCACACGTACACACATAGGCATACACACTCATACAGACACATACATGCACACACACACATATATACAAATGCAGACATACACGTATGTAGACACACGTATGCACACGTACACACATAGGCATACACACTCATACACACACATACACACACGCACACACACACATATATACAAACGCAGACATACACATATGTAGACATATGTATGCACACGTACACACATAGGCATATAAACTCATACACACACACACACACACACACACACACACACACACACACAATTTCCATTTACCTCTAAGGACAAAGACCGTGTGGGGACAAGGTACATAGTACGTGGTGTTCCTTGATCAACTCTGCTTTTCCACTGGGTCTCATTCTTGTGGGTGTGGATCCTCCTTTATCCCACTGCTACCAGGTTCTGCCTACTGTCCCCATGGGGCATTGCTCTGTCCATACAGATGGGCTCTGCTAAGCTTGAGGATGACTAGTTTTCATTTCACCTCTTTCCTGGGTGAACTTCTGCCTTCATAGGGAGAAGAGGAGGAGAAGGAGTTTGGGAGAGAAAAGAGGAGGTGGGCGGGGGTGTGTGGAGAATTGAGAGGAGGAGTAAGAGGGAGATGGAAAATGGGTCTGTGGAAAAGGATGGGAGGGTGAGGAAAATAAAGGGGAGGAGGAGGGATGGGAGAAAGAAACTCTAGCTTTGATTCAGCATCTTTCGAGCCTTAGTATGTCTAGGGCAAAGTTCTAGTCAGGGACATGGAGATCCCTAGACAGTAGTGGCCCAGGGCTGAGGAGAGAAGCCTGCTCTTTTCTGTGGACACCAACACTATTTATAGGATCAAATTTTCTAGTTAGTTCCCTCCACAAGCCACCTCCTAGCACAGTGGTTCTCAACCTGTGGGTCCCGACCCCTTGGGGGGGTTTAAAATGACCCCTTCATAGGAGTCACATATCAGATATCCGATATATCAGATACTTGTACTATAATTCATAACAGCAGCAAAATTATAGTCAAGAAGTGGCAATGAAAATAATTTTAAGTTGGGGGTCACCACCACACGAGTTACTTACTGTATGAAAGGGTAATAGCATCAGGAAGGTTGAGAGCCACGGTCAGATAGGTAGTACCTGCCTTCTTCCACCTACCCTGGGTCTGCTCCACAAAGTCATCTAGCTTCACGATGTCCAGCTCTGCCTCAGTTTCGCCTCTGTTCCTTGGAAGCAAGGACCAAAACTCGCCCTTCCTTCTGGATCTAGTGCAGGGCCAGGAACTTGTATAACACTGGCCTAATGTGGCTCTGCCCACAGGAAGGCCCGGAGGGAGTTGGAAGGAAAAATGACATTGGAGGTAACTAGGAGCTTCCCTCTGGGCTGCAGGCAGAGCCTCTGAGCCTCTGGCTGGACATCTTTTGGGAGTTTGTGCATTTCCTTTTTTATTTTCTGCAGTGCTAAAGATGAACCAGGGTCTTGTGCATGCTGGGTAAATGCCCTGCTCCTTAGCATGTGAGTTCGTGTGCGTGTGTGTTAAGGTTTTGAGACAGTCCTGCTGAGAAGCCCAGGCTGGTCTCAAGCTTATGATCCCTTCCCTCCCGAGTGTTGGGATTACAGGTGTGAGCTATCATGCCGGTCTTTCCTGGCCTCTCTGTGGGACCCTTGGATCTCCCTGACCTCTCCTCTATGCACCTTGTCTCCTCTTTTCTGTGAGGCCTGTGGATCCCCACACTGTTCACTGTGGGGCTGTAAGCTCTTAGGTAGTGAGTAGGGTGCCTGTGGCTAGAGGTGTCGGTAGCAGTCAGCATGAGGGTATGGGGACACCCCTGGAATGAGACAGCTTCAACAAGCCTCTCTTCACTTTGCCAGGTCAGTGGCCTGCCTGGGGACAGAGGGAGCACTGCTTGCCTTTCCTGAGATGAAAAGACACTCCACTGAGCTCTCTTTCTAAGATTCTCCTGTTTCCTTTACGTGGCTTTGATTTGCTTGGCCAGTGGCCACCAGAGTCCCTAGAGGTGGACAGCCACAGACCAGCATTCTCTGCAGGGGGACCAGAGGCATCCTTCGCCTTACCCACAGGTGGGAAAGAGCAGGAAGGAGGGAGCTAGTCCGACTCTGAAGACTTGGAAATTCCTCTGTTGATTTTCCTCCCTGCCCCCCATCCCAAATCCAACCTGAGTGCCTGGCCAGCTGTTAGAATTAAAGGATTAACAACTTCCCAGTTCTCAGAGAGCAGCATAGTTCAGGTCAGAAGCCAAGACCATTGCTCCCTGTGGCTCAGGAATTGTTTCCAAAGCCTCCTTGGAGCCCCATTCACTTATCTTAAGACCTCACAGGTAATTGCTCAATGTCCGACAAGCAAGGAGAACCCCAGGGCTCTCTAATTGAGTTCCTAAGACTGGGGTGGCAGTAGGTACACCTCAGAAGCCTTCTTAAAACCAACCAAACTTCACAGTGTCTTCCTGGGGACCCCACCTCACAAAAATCACGGGTGCAAGGCTTCTCCTAAGGGCTAGGGAGCTGGAGGAGAGACACCCGCTTGAAGAGTTGTGAAATTTCTTATAGAGAAGTAGAAAAGCTTTGAGTGTATGTTGTGTATGTGCAATTGTGTGTGTGTGTGTGTGTGTGTGTGTGTGTGTGAGAGAGAGAGAGAGAGAGAGAGAGAGAGAGAGAGAGAGAAAGAGAGAGGGCATGTGTATGAATGTTTGTGTGAAGGCATGTGTGTGTACATACTAATATGAGCATGTATGTATGAGCATATGTATGTAGGTATCTGTTCATGTGTGAGCTTGTGTGCATGCATGGTATATGTGTGTAAGAGCGTGATGTATGTAGAAGCATGTGTACAGGTGCACATTTGTGTAAGCACATGTGCGAGCCTCTCTATTCGCACACATGCGTGCGTGCGTGTGTGTGTGTGTGTGTGTGTGTGTGTGTGTGTGTGTGTGTGTACATAGACTTCCTGGGCAAGAGGAACAGACTGAGCCCTGGGTTGGGCAGTCAGCTTGGCAGTAGAGCTAGAGCCTCAGGCTACGGTATAGTCCTCTCCTGCCAGTAGCCTCTAGCAGGCAAGGTGGCAGAGGTGCAGATGAATCAGACACAGCCTGTCTGCAGGCCTGGGGTGCTGGTGACAAATGCTGTTCATCTTCATGGGGAGGGGGGACAGGAGGCACCACTCCATATGGGTGAACCTAGGATCCCAGACTATCATTTGCTGGTGACAGTGCCCTTCATGGGACATAGGCACCTTGCTCTGACGGATGGCCTCTGCCTGGGAGGATGCTGCGACTCGCGCAGGTGTGCTCTCGGATGCTGGAATCCCTTGACACTGTGTCGCTTCATCTAGCTACAGCTGACAAATGGCATTCACTCCCTCCTGTGCCTCCAGGAAGGATGGCTTTCAAACATTTCCCAGGATTAAGCCACCAAGCAGTTTTTTCTGATTCATTTCTAAGGCCTCACCAGGCTGGACCACAGGAACCTTGTCACCTCTTGGCTCCTCTCCAAGGTGGGCAAGCGGATATCTAAGTGGTGTCAATTGTCTTGACCTCCAGATGGTACCCTCCATGCCACTGTCTCCTCTGGACCCACCTAGGAGCCTGAGATCCAGAGTCTCAGCTCTGGCAGCCTCTTCCTGCCTTCGGGTGCTGTTGGTCTCGCCCCAGGTGTGTGCACGATAAGTTTGGGTTGAAGCAGCCAGGTTTCCAGAAGAACAAGTAAGGAAGGGTTAGTTTGTCTGAACGCACCTTGTAATCTCAGCACATGGGAGGTTGAGGGAAGATGATTCTGAATTTGAGGCTAGCCTGGGCTAAATAGCAAGGTCCTATCTCTGAACCATAACAAAACAAAATGTCTTCCTGGTCTAGGGATATAGCTTAGTTAGTAGAATGCTTGCCTATCATGCAGAAAGCCCTGAGTTTGATCCCCGGCACCACACAAAAACAACAAAAGAAAAAGTAAAACAAGCAAAGGAAACCAGGTGTGGTGGTGCATCCTAGACCTCAGGAGATGGAGGTGGGAGGGTCAGGAGTTCAAGGTTATCCTTGGTTATATGACAAGTCCAGCTGGGTTACATAAAAAAAAAAAAAAAAAACAAAAACCTATGAAAAAACCAAAACCAAAACCAAACCAAACCAACCAACCAACCAAACAAACAAAAAAAAACCTTTACCCTCTCTCTTAAGTCATTTCTGTCAGGCTTTTACCATAGCCATGAGAAACGTGGCAAAGCAAAACAGTGTGGTGGCACTGGGTCAGTCACACTGATCTCATTTATCTCCATCCGAAGATGACAGACACATCATGGATGGGCAGCAGAAGACACGATGACCCATGGGATCGGACCAGAGTCGGGGACATCTGTGTATTTGCCTGTGTAGGTTGAGACAGATGCATGTAGAGACATCTACAGCTGTGTACACACAGGACACAACATGTTTATTCATGTATATCTCTTTGGTCTGTGCACTGGACAGCTTTCTAGTGCTGTGACAAATCACCTAGGAAAACCCACTTACCGAGGGATGGATTTAGGTGGACAAGATGCTCACTGGGGAATGGTGCTTACCATCAAGTCTGGTGACCTACGTGGAGGCCAAACACGGGAAGGACAACACCGGTTCCCACAGTTGTCCTCTTACCTTCACAGCCACTTGCCCACATGCATATAGTCATACCCACCTGCATAATACAACGTCTAGAAATTAATTTTATAAAGAGAAGGAAAGGTTTACTTTCTCCCATGGTTCAGTTTCAGATCCTGTTTCTAATGCCATCCTCAATAACAGGAACCAGGGTCCATTGGAGGAATAGGTGAATCCAGGGCAAGAAATATATAAGATGAACCCGGAACATCTTATGCAGACTTGTATCAACTTGTATTCACACACATGAATATGAACATATATGTATACACATGCAGGAACAAATACAAGCCACTTGCATATATATATGAACACCCTCATGAATACACACATGAACACACACACATAAATACTGTACACACATGTGCATTCACATGAGCACACACAGGAACACACAGAAACATGTGTGTATACATGTACACATATATGAACATACCTGTGAACACATCCACATGCATGCACATGTGAACACACATGCACACACATGAACATACCTGTGAACACATCCACATGCATACACATGTGAACACACATGTACATACATATATTCACACACACACACACACACACACAGAGCAGATGAGGCGTATGCAGCCAAAGGGTAGGGTCCCGACTCACTGCATGTGAAGTACTCAACAGAAACAAGGGGCAAGGATTTCTTTTGGCTCATAGTCTCAGGGAGTTGATTCCATGACACTTGGCCCCAGGTGCTTGGGCAGAGCAAGGTGGTGATGGTGTGGAGGAGCAGAGCAGAGGGCAGGTGCTCTGAGGGGAGCACAGGGACACAGACCCTGGGGACACGGATCCAGTGGCCCTCTTCCTTCAGCCTCTCACTTCCTCTCTGCCACCTCCCAAGAGTACAGTCCTGGTACGAATCCACTGGTGATTCTGCCGCTCAGGTCAGAGCCCTGGGGATGTAAACATCTTTAGAAAGCCCCACAGACATACAGAGGAGAACATCCCTCGCCCAACAGATGTTTCCTAAAGCAATCAAGCCGGTGCTCAAAATCAAATGCCATTCTCTACTGCTTTCCTGCAAATCCAAAACTATCCCCACACGGACCCGCTTTATAAATGGGCACCCTGTTCCGACATGGCTAAGCCACCGACTTGGTGCTAGGATCCTGGCCTGGTGCTAGGGGACTGGTTTCTGTGTTATTGTGTGACTCTAAGCAAGTCCCTTCCCTTCCCTGATGGGCCTCAGTTGTCCCACTTGTCAGATGACAAGGCTGAATTGCAGAGTTGTGTCTTGACAGTTAGCGCTTCCTTGGCTCCCTAAATGATCAGGTAGGGAATGTTCCGACACAGATCGAACTGGCTGGTGGCACGTTTCGCAGTGCAGGAGGATTGGGTTCCCAGTGGCTTGGCCAGAGGCCACCTGCTCCGTCATCCACCTGGCTGGGCCTCTTCTTTCCTAGAAATGTCCCGAGGAATGCTCATTTTTGATGGTGCAAAGCAGCAGAGATAGCTTTTAATACCCTGTTGCCCAGGGACCCAGAATGAAGATTTTTAACAACTCAGCAGCCTCTCATAGAGAGATCTTTCTTCTCCTGCAGGTTCTCAGATGGGTATTCAAATGAAATTGCAGAAATAAATATGCATCTTCCTCAGTTTTGATGTGTGATCATTGCGCAGAGCCCAGCCTTGTGTGCGTACGAGCACCCTCCTTAGTGGGAAGTGAGGTCCCGCTGAATTATCTGGCTTTGGGGCTTTGCAGCCACACGTGTGCTTCATGGCCACCAGGCCACGCACTTTGCAGGGCTCGCCAGGTGCTGACCTATTGTACGAAGACAGAAAACAGCCCAGAACGGAGGAAAGGAATCAGTTTTACTCTATTTTTCTTTTAAAATTAATTGTTTTGTTACTGTGTATGTGTGTGAATATGTGCATGTGTTGTAGGTGCCTATGTGTGCACACATGCATGTGCTTGGACATGTGCAGAAGCCAGAGAAGGATGTTGGGTGTCATGCTCTATTCTCCTGACATGGGGTCTCTCACTGAACCTGCGGCTAGGCTGGTGGCCCGAGAGTCCCAGCATCAGAATCAGTGCTGGTGCTGCTCTGCTGTTCCGGGGTTAAAGACACACATGACCATACTCATCTATTTTATATGGGTGATGAGGATTTGAACTCAGGTCCTCGTGCCTGCACAGTAAATGGTCTTACCTGATGGATTTTTGTCTGGTTTGAGCTTGAATGGGTCTCGTGCATGCCGTCGCAGTCTCTGTGAATCCCCGTGTGCCTCAGCCTTGTCCTTTGTGGAAAGCATTGTCTCTTTGGAGTCATCCATCACCTCTGTCTCTTGCCATCTCTCTGCCTCCTCTCTCATGCAGACCCCAGAGCCTTGAGGGGCTGTGATAAATAGACATCCCACGTAGGGATGAGTACTCTGCAGCCTTCCGGTCTCTGCACATTGCACATTGACCAGTTAGGATTGTCTGTTGATTTCCATCCGCTGTGATGAGAAGTTTCTGATGAGGAGAGCCGCACTGATTTTTGGGAACAGCAGTATGTCGTTAGAAGCCATTTACTGCTACGTCCATTTAGGAGAATAGCAGGGGTAAGTTCTCCACTAGGGTCCATGACCTAGGCAGCCTCATTGATAGTGTCCAGTCTGGATCCCATTTTATCCCTCCATGGATAAAATGGAGGGAAGTCCAGGCCTGCCCAGGGATGGCACACAGAAGTCATCTGTCCCCAGTTTGCACCTAAGTGAGCCAAGCTGGGATTCCCGGAGTGTGTGACATCTGTCCTCTTCCTACATCTGTATTCTCCCAGCCTGTCCCCACGTCTTCAGTGACTCCCTGTAGGAACTGTTTAAGAAGAATGAGGGCAAAGATTTTTCTCACAACCAGAAAAAGAAAGGAAGGAAGGAAGGAAGGAAGGAAGAAATAAATAAATAAATAAAAAGAACAAAGAAGAAAAAAACCCTCACAAATCCCCAAACCTGTTAACTAGAAAATATTCCAAGATCAACACATTTTAATTCACTAATTAATACAGCTGAAAGGCATTTTTCATATTAGACTTATTAAAATCACTTGTATTTAAGTGTTTTTGAGCCCACATTTTCCGATCCTGGGTGTTTTTCTAAAGTGTTCTAGTCATGTTATGCAAATGCCTATTTAAATTACCAGGGGTATTTGTTTTCTATTTCTACTCTGTAAAACATAATTTTAATACAAGTTATTTGTGAAATGCACATTGGAAAAAAGAAAATAAGATTTGAGATGGCATTTCTATGATAATTTTATTACAAATGTTGACCATGTTTTTGTATTTGCCGGCAAAAGGTAATGTGAAGTGTACATAAGACATATTTCTGGGATTTATTGTCGTATGCGAACTAAATTAGTAAAACAGAATTTGCTTCATTTTTTTGAACCCGAGGCAGGGCAGTCTATCAGCCAGGAAGCATGTTTTCAAGGGTGCAGTGACGGCCATGTAGCACCAGCTGAGCCTCGAGCAATCACAGAAATTTGTGCTCCCCATGCGCTTGAGCAAGATCTCTGACACCTGCGCACTGTCTGACATGACGTTTGAGGCAGAAACACGGACCTTTGCGGAGGATGTGGATGCTCAACCTGAAGCAGGGTGAGACGCTGAGCAGGAGGTGTGGCCAGGGTCTCAACAGTGATCAGGTAGAAATGTAACTTGGAGGGCGGGGCGGGGCGGGGCGGGGGCGGGGGTGTGGAGAGAGAGGCTGCCCTGGCTAAGGGCCTCTGGGGGAAAAAAAAAGTCACATCCGGGGAGAGGAGATGAGACTGCACTGGGTAAGGGCCTCTGGGAGTGTCTTCCTATGGATTTTTCTAAAATGTCTACTCTTCCTACTTCCAGAACCTTGTTTATACACGTATCCCGGATGTAATGTGATGTTAGAGGTAAAAGATGGCGTTGAGGGAAGAGGACCCTGGATTAAATATAAAGCATTAGTGCTAGTGTAGAACCTCCTGGAAGCCAAAGGAGGAGGGAAGGGAAACATGGGATCCATGGTCACCCATCAGTCAAAGATATCTACTTCTGGGGAAGAAGGGCAGTTTCATCCAGTCCTTCTGAAATCTGCAGAGGGCCTTTAAAGGGAAAAGAAAACAAAGCACTGAGCCACACCTCCAGCCCCTGACTGGGCGATTCTAGGGGGGGGGGGGGCTCTACCTCTGAGCCAGGCCTCCAGCCCCCTCACTGGGCGATTCTAGGCAGGGGCTCTACCACTGAGCCACGCCCCCAGCCTCTCACTGGGGAATTCTAGGCAGCAATTCCATTGCTAAGTTATCAACCTTGTGCTATTTTTAGTTTTTATTTTGAGATAAGATATTATCAAGTTGCCTTGGCACACTTGAACTTGTGTTGCTCCTGCTTCAGCTTCCCCGATAACTAGGATGCAATGGTGGGCCATTAGGCCGAGCTTCGGTATACGCTCTAGTAGGGATGCATGGGATGTGGGGATGTGCACGGATCACAGGTCCAGCTTCCATCTCCACTGAAGCTAGGGACTGAGTTGGGCCCTTCATGGCTCCTACTTTGCACTTTGTTAGATTAAGACAAAATGAAGAGAGCTGAAGACGGCAAAGTATATGTAAAGGTCCCCACCCCTCCTTACCCCCCCACCTCACCCCCCCACCCCCGCCTACAAACATAAGTACCCGGGTGACTCTATCATGGGCATGTGGGTGACAGAGATCGCTGCATAGCAGCCATAACCGTCTTCATGACCATTTCATGGAGAAGGCATCGACTCAGAGGCTCGGTGACTTGCTGAAGAGTGCCGAGCACATGATGGGTAGGGACTGTTGGGATGAAGTTCAGATCTTAGCCCTCTCCGTGTCTAAGAGAGGTGGTATGTCCTCACTCCACGGCTCTTTAGTGAGTTCCAGTGCACCCAGCTGCATTAGTGATTCTTTTTGCGCCTCTGTGACAAAACTCCTGACAGAGACAAGTTAAAGGAGAAACCTGTTGGCTCAGAATCTCAGAGTCCATGGCTGGCGCTTTGCTCCATGTGTTCAGGTGCTAGAGGCATGTGGGGGAGGCCAGCTGTTCCCTTCATGGCCAATCAGAAATCAGAGATCCTTAGTCTCTCTATAAAAAGCTGGTTATGGCGCTTGGGACCCACAGTGCTGTGGGAGGTGAAGACAGGAGGATCATGGGAATGCTGGAGACTGACCTGGGTACTTAAAGGGAGTAGGGTCGTGAGTAGAGCAGTCTGCTCCACATCCTCCTTTGGCTTCTGAACATGTATACTCACACACAAATGCACGTCATATATACATGTAAAAAAAGTGTTTGCAGATGAGTTTCATTCTCCATTTTAAATGGCTGGGCATGATGGCCGGCTTGTATTCCCAGTGCTGGGGAATCAGAAATAGGTGGCCAGCCAGTATAACCTTATCAGTGAGCTTCAGGTCCCAGTGAGAGACTTTGTCTCAGAAAATCAAGGTGGGGACAGCACTTGAAGAACGGCCGAGATTAATCTCTGATCTTCGTGTGTACTCACATCACACACACACACACACACACACACATACAATCCCCATGACTGGTGTGTAGAAGTAGGGAGCCAGTGCAGGTCAGGGTTAAGAGTGCCTGAAACCAAGACAAGAGAGGACACATAGTTTGAGATTCACCAGAGAGCTGGGCCTGCAGGAATCTGCAAATGCAGGACTAGAGGGAGGGAGGGAATCAGAGAGGAGAGCAAGGGTAGCCTGGCCTTTACTTGGAAGGCCTGCAGAGGGAACTGTCTGTCAAAATCAATGAGGCGAAGGGGTCAGGCACAGAGTTGGTATTGGTGTTGCCTGCGGTTGTGATTGTGAGAGAGGCCCATGTCTCTGATCCAGGAGAAAGCCTGTGAGGAGTGGGAAATGTCTGATGGAAGGAGATGCCGGAGCGGGTCTGGCAGGATGAGTCGGCATGACCTAGGAAGACAGAGCATGAGTGTAGGTAGGAATGGGATACACAACCAAGATGGGAAGGGACAGGAGATAGGCAGTGTGCCAGGCTGGCACTGAGCGTGTGGAGCTTGGGGGCGATGACTCAGATCTCTCTCAAGGTCTTAGACACAGGGGTGAGGAGTCTAGACTTAATTCTGAAGGTGCAGGTGTGGGCGTAAGTCTGTCAGATCGATGGAGATCAGAAGGGGTGGTGCGACTGGAAGGCCAGGTGAGACCCATTAGTGCTAGAACAGAACCAGCATGACCTAGCCACATAGTCCCAAGAAGCTCCAGTGTAGGTGGCAGAAAGCAGGCCATAGGCATTCCTTCTAGACATGGTGATTTCTAGGCCTGTGAAGCCATCTGCCTCCCCTGACTTGATTTGGGGCTCCCTACACAATCAGGTCTATACTGCCAAGCCCTTTTATTCCATTTGCAACCTCTTCCTCCCAACTAGATAGGCCGTGGGTCTCCAGGCCTTTTGTTATTCTGAAAACTCGTGTTCATTTGCACCCTGAGGCCATTGCATCTGCTGCTTCCCCCACCAGAAGGCTTCCTCCTCCACTTCCCATAGCCAAGTCACATAACCCTGGTCTTTGTGCTGTGCCTGCCAAGAGGCTCTCCTGGTTGAGTTGCACATGGAGCCCTCACCATCCTGGCCCTGCTCTGCTTCCTTCTTGCGCCTATCATGGATTTTGGTGACACTGCCTCCTTGCTCATGACACATCTCCCACCTGCCCAAACACAAAGAGAGCCTCAGAACCTCAAGAACTTGTCCACTGTGAACACTGCAAGGTCACCAGGGCTGGGCACAAGAGAAGCATCCCCCAGAGTTTACTGATTGAACATTTCAGGGGACCCTCTGGTAGAGGTGAGTGAACAAGGTCCACCCTGACTTTATCTGCAGGCCTTGAGGCCTGAGGGCCTTCTGGAATGTTCTCCCAGTGGGGGTGGGAGAGAATGGATCAGCTGCTATCCCTCTGGTCCCATCCGCAGGAAGGGCAGTCATGTTCTGGGTTTGATTTTTTTTTTCTTTTTTTCTAATTGGTTTGATATGATCATGAGAAGCATCTGAAAATTGGACATCTGGAAATGTTTCCCTCCCATTTATTACTTAAAACAGCCCTGGAGTTTAGAGTTGTTCTTAAAATTAGATTCTCCTCACTAAAAGAAATAGGGGGAAAAATCACCATGAACCCACTGTTGAATATTTTCAAGGAGACCCCACAAGGTCATGGCTGGGCCCTGGTCTATACGAGTCAGAGGCTGCATACCTCACAGTCCAGGCCAAGTCTGGAAACATCCAGAACCAGGGCTGGCCCGCAAGCCGTCACCGAATCAGGAGGGGAAGATAAATTAAGATGAGTGTATCATGCAGTTACACATTAACCACGACAGTGAAAAAGGACAAGGAATGTTCAAATGGCCTAGACTGAAATATACTGAGGTTAAAATACAGGGTAACTTTACAAATCACTAATAATTTCTGTGGCTTTCACTGCAATAACATTGATTTAATTCATTAGATTCCTTTCGAAATCTATATTTCAGTTTTAGAGTTGTCAGATTCTGTTAATGACAATTTTGCCCCATCTGTTCCAACATGAAAATGAGGCTCCTCGCCGCCGACAAGACGGATCTCCAAGAGTCGAGGAGGAAGAAGTCTTAAAGGTATTTCACTTGGATTGGTCCTCGCCGGTGATTCACGCCCTCGATGAAGCTGCCCACAGAAAAACTTCCCGTGGACACTCACTCAAAGGCCCGCCCCTCCCCCTACACGGACCCCCTTGGCTCCCCAGGCCTTCAGCTATCCTCTACTCCTAGGGACCCACTGTGCCGTCCTCCTGTCATATTGGGGAATATTCAAAGCATTCCCGCCCGTTCTTTTATTTTTTTTAATGACAGAGCAATAATTCTGGGTGTCAGCATATCAGAGTCCCGGCGGCTGTGATCGGAATGAGAATGGCTTGCTGTAATTTGGCCATTCAAACCATCCTATTACAGTAAGTCATTTCCGTGTGCCCGGCGAGCTTCTGTCGGCCTGCCGAGGAGCAGTATCTGGGTTCCCAGCTCTGAACAAACGTGATGACACCCTCCAGCCTGCCAGCCCACACATCTGCCAGTTTCCTGCGGGAGATGGCTTTGAATGAGTGGCTGAGGAATGCATGTAGATCTAGGTAGCACATGGTGGCTTTGAAGGGTCTATCTGTACCAGGCATGGCCTCCTGTCCTTAAGAGCACACGCTGTGTCCTGTGGAGGAGACGAGGCCCTTGTCTATCCAGATGTCGGCTCGAGCCTTCATTGGTATCATGTGTGACCGGGGATGACCTCTGAATTGCCATCATGGAAAAATAAACCCAGTGTTAAAGAAGACACAGTGTGGAGTACATGACCCATGGAACCGTCTAGAAAAATATGCAGGCATTAAAACATATATGGAATTAGGCTGATGCTCGAAGTTAATATACACCATATGTATTTATATTCAACACAACTCCAGCAAAATTGAGTGCTGCATTACGGCTCCGACAAAGGGGAGATTGCCTCTCACGCGGCTGACATTAAGTTGAGTTACTGTTGTACTGTAGACTTCCCCAGAAAGTCTGAAGACAGTTGAGAAAATTAGGCCGAAAATCCTTCCTTGTGGATCTGCTGCTTAATTTCAAATACAAATTAGGGAAACTTTAACGTTTCCCCGTGTCATACCTTGAGCAAATTAAAAATCAACAAAAATATTAAGGTTCTATGTTACCTGTTCAAGTGTACAGAATGTATAAAAACTTTAATCAAACACTCAGGTTTGCTCAGTTTTAAATTGTGTTAGCTTAATAGTTTCTTTTTTGCTGTTTATATTAATGACAGACTCCCTTCTAAATGCATTGCTGGCCGGGAAGCCATCATGCTTCCAAGGTTGAGTGAATGCAGTTCTATTCATAGTTTCTTAATAAAAAAGATCTTTCTACTAAATTCCCCTCTTCTTTCTATTTTTCCCTTCTGTTTTTTTCTCCCTTCAAAGATTGAGGTGTTCTACGGTGACACTGTGGGCCGTATAGACACAGGACCCTGGTGTCTCAGTTTTTGTGTGACGCTGCCTGCTATCCCTCCTGGAAGGGCAGAGCCTGGTTTCCCACAGGATGAACTTCCCTGTGTAGACCGAAGGTTTTGTCGCCATGGAAGACGTCTGCATTGGCTCTTTTTACAGAGGTGTTCCTCGGTGCATTCGATGAGTAGTGTGGTCACTCACTCGTCTTTGCTCAGTCTGGAAAGCTGAGCCTCTGGCATTTTGCAGGGCGGGGACAAGGGCCTGAAGGATGAGCTGGGGGCTGGGTGGAGGTTGGCTCGTTTCAATTCCCAACCATTTTGAACGTGTCCAAAATTCCTTCAACACCTGAATGACTTAAAGCTGTTGAACCATTGTTCCAGCACTTGAGAGGCTGAGGCAGGAAGAGCATAAGTTTGAAGCCAGCCTGGGCGAAGTAGTAAACTGAAAGCTGACTGGTGCTATGTAGCAAAACATTGTCTCCCAAAACTAGGGACTGGGAAGCAACGACGTACCGCATTTGCTCTCTCGCTGGGGAACTACGCTTTGGATTTTGGTCTATCTGTAGAAGTCAGGAAGCCAGAAAAGGCCCATGGGTGGGAAGGTAAGAAGAGGTAGACAAATACGTGTGATACACGTGAAGAGGTGAAACCTTTAACCTGGGTTAAAGGTTTAAACAGGGATGGGGCTGAGAGATGGGGGAGAGGAGAGGATGAAGGGTGAGCATAATTAAGGATGTGTGGAAACTTGTTATGGAAATGTGTTACTTAGTAAGCTAATTAAAAATACAATTAGGGCCTGGAGACATGGTGGATCAGTTAAGAGCCTCTACTACTCTAGCAGAGGGTCAGAGTTCATGTCCCAGCAGGAGGATCACATGTGCCTTTAGCTCCAGCTCCAAGGGATCCAATGTTCTAGCCTCTATTGGCACACACACACACACACACACACACACACACACACACTCACACACACACACTCACTCAACTCACACACTCACTCAACTCACACTCACACACACACTCAACTCACACACACACACTCACTCAACTCACACACACACTCACACACACAACTCACACATTCACACACTCAACTCACACACACACTCAACTCACACACACACACACTCACACACACACACACTCACTCAACTCACACACTCACTCAACTCACACTCACACACACACTCAACTCACACACACACTCACTCAACTCACACACACACTCACACACACACAACTCACACATTCACACACTCAACTCACACACACACTCAACTCACACACACACACTCAACTCTCACACACACACACACTCACACACTCACACTCACACACACACTCACACATACATACACTCACACACACTCTCACACACACACTCATACATTCACATACACACACACTCAACTCACACACTCACACACACTCACACACTCACACACACAGGTGGGTGGGAAGAAACACATATAAAATAAAATTTAAAAATATAACTATATATGGAGTTTGAGTGGAAGAACTCTTCAGGAGTGGACAATATTTCTTCCAGAAGGCAGGGACAGTTAAAAATTCCAGTACCAGGGATGGAAGACCTTCTTTATGAGTTATTGGTCAGGAGGGCCCCAGAGAGCCCCCTTTCCCCACAACACCAACCTTTTTTCTTGATTGCCCAACACAGCTAGATGGTAAGATCCTATTGAGGAAGATACTCCACAGTTTGATGGCAGGATATAGACAAGTCAACCAGGAACATACCAGGAAACTTCCTCCTGCATTAAGGCCCTGGAGGAGAAAATAAATCAAGGTCTTATCCAGTGCTGGACATTGCATGCTGTAATACTAACTTGCCTGGCAAAGTGTGCCCACTGATACAGTAGCGGCATGGCTGTTATGAGGGTTACCAACCATTTTCAGAGTGGATGTGAATTTGATTCATAGGATAGAATTTATGCCTGGTACTATAAACCTCATCAAAAGCCCATGGCTGGGAACATCCTAGGTCCTAGAGGGGAATCTATTTTGTATATATTTAAAGTTTTAAATTGTTTTGTTTTACATGCCTGCATGCATGTATGTGCACCGTCTGAAGGTCAGAAAATGGCATCGGATGTCTTGGAACTGGAGTTAGGGATGGTTGTGAAAATCACGCACACACACACACACACACACACACACACACACATACACATGTTACATTGTCAAATTGCTTTCTGAACCTTGGCCAGAGAAGCTTTTCGCAGTGGGAAGTGGTTATGCAGGACTTATCAACGGTTAAAGTGTTGAAAATATGTGACTATGAGTGCTCAGCCCTAAATGAAACGCATGTACTAGACCTCTGTGCACATGGACATCTGTCATCGGACTCACTAGTTCATTAAAAAGGAGACACAGAAATGAAATTTGAATAGAACATCTTGGGAGGATATAGGAAGACCTGAGGATAGATTTGGTAAATCATGTTGTGGTCAAATGTACTTTATACATGCATACAATTCTCAAAGACTTCATAAAAGTGTATTTTAAAAATTCTCAAGGGTTGGAGGCATAGCCTAGAATCCCCCAGTGAGGGGCTGGGGCCATGGCTCAGTGGTAGAGCCCCTGCTTAGCATGTACAAGACCCAACACACAAAAGAAAAAAAGAGAGAAAGGAAGTGGGAGGAAGAGGGAGGGGGAGGGGGAAGAAAGGTGGAGGGAGGAAGGAAGGGGGAGAGAGGGAGGGAGAGAGAGGGAAGGAGGGAGGGAGGGAGGGAGGGAGGGAGGGAGAGAGAGAGAGAGAGAGAGAGAGAGAGAGAGAGAGAGAGAACTTTCAGAGAGCCCTTCCTACAGAGAGAGAACTTTCAGAGAGCCCTTCCTACATAGCCTGCCTGCCCTGGGGCTCCTTCCAGCTGTGACCAGCTGTGAAATACAGCTACTATAGCCGTCTATGCTCACCCCAGACTTTAATTTGTCCAAACCAAAGCTGACCTTTCCCATTTTGCAAAATTGATCAGCTGTCAAGGTTCAGCACGAGGGAGGAATGGGGAGTCACAAGTGATTCAAGGAAGAACTCTTCAGAAGCAGGAGGCTTTGAACCTGCTTGCTCAGGACTTGAGCAGATGACTCTGGGCAGGTGTTTTGCTCCTTGCTGGAGGCAGGGGAGCTCCGTGCAGTGGCTATAAGGAATCTTCATGATCCAGGACTGTTCCCAACAGGAAGTAGCCAATCTTTTGACTGATGTTTTGTTTGTTGGATTTTTTGAGACAGGATGTTGCTAGTCCAGAACTTAAGGATCTCCTGAATCTCTTCCTGGCTCAGCTGTTTTAATATAGGATAAATTTATATCACTTATAAAATGTAGCTACAAACTAATGTTAATTTCCTGTGCTTTAGTTCTGTAAAGTGAGGCTAGCTAATTTACAAACCCATGAACTCTTATGCCCCAGAATACCAAGGGCTGGGGTTCTAGGCTTAGGTCTCCATGCCTGTTGACTCTCAATGTGATGTCATATGTGTTTCAGGTGTTTCCCAGGGTCGCACCCATGCAAAGGCATCTCCATTCGAGAGGATGTGGTGCAGTCACATCTTTGGCAGTTTGTTGATGTCTTGATTTCTTTTTCTGTTGCTCTAATTAAAATGGCCTGCAAAAAGCAACTTAAACAAGAGAGGGTTCAAGGGTATAGACCATCATGGTGAGGGAAATCAAGGTAACAGGAACTTGAGAGAGCTGTTTACATCACATCCACAACCAGGAAGCAGAGAGTTAAGAATGTTGTAGTTTGACTGTCTTTTCTACTTTTCCTATAGTTTGGAATCTCAGCCCAGGGAATGGTGCTACCCACAGTGGGTAGGTTTTTCTATGTCAATGAACCCACTTGAGAAACTTTCTCATAGATATGCCTAATCTAGATAATCCCTCTTGGCAGTGCTGGGGGCTTGTTTCCTAGGTGATTCTGTATCTCATTAAGGTGACAGTTGGGATTAACCATCACAACAATGATTGACCTAGAAAGATTTTGGTACCTGGCCACACCATCTTAAATCTCTTTTTTCTCCATCTCCACAAAGAGAAAGAAAGAATGGCAAATGTCTGATCCATAGACCAGAGAAGCATGCATTCAGTGTGCATCATGACTGACAGGCCAGAGAAGTGAGGTGATTGTACTATAAACGATCTCTCCTGGCCAGGAGGACTAAGGAGACCAGAGTCAGGAGACTCACTTTCCCTTTATACGCCTTTCCCAAGTGGCTAGAAAGTACCTCAGCTCTTATGTGGAATTGGTTTAGGCAACAATACTTCTCTGTCTGTTGAGGGCGGGGATTTGAGACGTGTCTCTCTAAGCCAGTGGCAATGAGATTAGGGGCTTTGCTAATCAACTAGAAAGATTACTGGATGTGAAATCTTTACCTGTTTAAGAAAATGATATAATATATTTCAAGCAAATTAATTCCATCTGGACCTGTTACAGCCCATAATCAGCTGCGTTATGCAAATAGTTATCTTTGTGGTTGAAATCAATAACTTATTTTCTTCTGTAATAAAGAAAAAGGGGAATAAGTTTTTATTAATTATGTACAAAATGAAACCTTCTCTTGCAAGGCCGTGGGTTTCATTTCATTATCATGGCTCTCCTTGCACCAGTTTCTGAAACTCTGATGTGGGATCTCCTAAGAATGTCCTCAAGGCCACTTCTCTCTAGGGAGGTCTCCCAGGAAGCTGGCTGGATTGCTAGGGGAACCAACCCTTGTGGTGGTTCATGCTGGTGGTGCTTGCTAGCCCAGCCCGCATCCGGTCTTCTCTAAGGTGCATCTGTGAGGATCATCTTAAAAGACTGCTGAACCACACTTCGTCAGTACCAGCTTCAGTCGTAGTTGAAGTTAGTGACAATATTGATAATGGCATAAAATCTGTGTTAATGCAAGCATATTTCCTCTTGGCTACAGGGAGGTATTTATGAACGTGGGCAAGTCCTGCAGGAAAAATCACTCTTTGGACCTTAAGAAGTGTTTTTTGGGGCTTTCTCCGGGAAATAGAATGCAAAGACATAAGTCATCCATCACTTCCTTCCAACTGGGGATATTTAAGTCCGTTTATACACACTCCATGGTCATTACCACCTTTAATTTTTCCTGATCGTGAAGGGAGCCTCTTGGGAGTCCAGGCTCAGTCCGCCTACATGGATGGATTGGGGACCCCTTCCAGCCTGATAACTTCCCAGGTGCCTTTTCTACATCACTTGAACGAACCCTTCTAGGAGGTGTTCCCCAGGCTGTCACTAGAACCTGGTGGTTTTGAATCGGGACATGAAGTCACAGTCGCCAGCATGTGGCGATTCACTGGAGCCTCTGTGAAGGCTGTGCCCGCCACCATTATTTCTGGCCTTCTGCCATTTCATTTACGAGGGACTTGTATTTGACAAACAGATCTCCTTTATGCATTTAGATCAGCCTTCTTCCTGCCTGATAATCAGACACAAAAGAGTGCCCTGACCCAGCCCGCATCCTCTGGCTCAGGGCTTGGCTTCTGTGAAGGCCTGTTCCACTCATAAGCCTGTCTTTGCTCTTTTAGTGAGGGGCCAGGAAGCAAGGGTCTTTTAGAGTCTGTTTTGTTTCTTGCAGAAAAAATGTCCCCGGTCCCTTAGGCTTTGGATACAATCGCTGGGTCTTCAGGGGACCAGAGAAACCCTTGCTGCAGGAAAAGCAGTCAGTCACAGGCCAAGTGATGATCTTAGTAAGACAACCTTTAAGGGAAGTAAGGGCGTGGCTTACAGGTCCCAGGTGTCTAGGGAGCTGGAGCTCCGCCTTTACAGCTCTCTTAGCCTTTCCTGCTAGCCTCCTGGGGAAGTGGGCGGAGTCACGGCCCTCTGCTTTAGAGTGGTGCCAGGCAGACATCTCGTTAATCCCGCTTCCTTCATGCAGTCCTGTTGATGGATTTCTGTGACTGAGCCTGCCAGGATGCCCAAACTGGTTGTAGACAGCTGGTCTGCTTGGCATTTTATGGTGATGGCAGTTTCCCTACGCCGGAACTGTACATGCTCGGGAGCAGTACTGAGGGACACCAGCAAGAAGGAAAGTCAGTACAGAGGGATATCCCTCCCCCGCCGGTGTCCCTTGGTGGACTGGCCCCTGCGGCTGATAGGGCACCACACCAGGCCCTGCAAACTGCTCCGTCTCTGGGCTGATGGGAGGGTATGTATGCAAAGCAGGCTCAGACAGGCAGTTCATGCAGGCTCCTTCTAGAGGGGAGCCCCCACCCCAGACGGAGGCTTTCAGTATAATGACGCCCCCTGGGGAGGCACCTTATTGTTCTTCACAGAAACAATCTCTACAGAGAAATTAATTGTTTTGTTGTTGATGAAAAAAGAAATGGAAGCTGCTACTTTAAAATATTCTTCTTTTCTTGAGAAAAGGGAGGGTCACAGGTATATGTCCCCTGCCCCCACAGCCCGGGTAGACCAGGCTGTGTGTCTGTCTGCCCTCTGCTGCTGCTGTAACTGCTGCCTGAGTTTGGCTCAGGGCTGGGCTACCGGGCTGAGGTTGAGGCAGACAGCCTCATTCAAGGCAGACAAACTACATCGTCACTTATTAAGTACACACTCTCTGTGTCCAGTTCCTGGCTTGAAAAAAAATGGGGTGAATAATAGATTTTTATTATAGGATGGTTGTAGGGATTAGGTGAGATAATACACATCCTGTTTAGCTGGCGTCATGGCAGACGCCCAGCCGCTAGGTGATCGGAGCTAGATACATACAAAGTGTGCTAGTCAACTTTCCGTTGCTGTGATAGAACACTTGAGGTGGATAGAAATATAAAGGAGAAAGGGATCATTTTGGCTTGTCACACGAGATGGTTCAGTGTGTGGCCACTTAGCCTGAGAGAGGAAGGCAGTGGCTAAGGTGGTGGTAATGGTGGGCGAGGCAAGAATCATAACCCTAGGTTGTTGAACTGATGACATTGGCTTCAATGACACCATCAGATGATGCCCAAGCCTCCAGTCACGAGTTGGTGAGACCCCAAACTGTTAACAGGTGGACTCACTGTTGGCCAAAGCCATCTTGTAGGCTAACATGCAGCCGCCCCACCCCCATCCTCTGCAGCTCCCCAGGCGTGCTGACGCATCTAGACCTTCATGCCCCAGCCTCGGCCATCCTTCCTCACGTAGCCCTCTAGGACAGTAGTTCTCAGCCTGTGGGTCATGACCCTTTGGGGATCAGCATCTTCACAGGGGTCACCTAAGCGGTCACTGTTTGCATGTCAGATATTCTGCATATCAGATATCTACCTTATGATCCATAGCAGTAGCAAAATTATAGCTATGAGGTAGCAAAGAAGATGATTTTATGGTTGGGGGTCACTACAACACGAGCTGTATTGAAGGGTCTCATCCTTAGGGAGGTTGAGAACCATTGCTTTAGCGTCAACTCTGCTGGTTACTGGTTCAGTCTGGGGTTCATCTTCACTGTTTCCCACTCTTGCGTCCCTCCCTTAGCAGATTCAGAATGGCTGCCACTGGGCTTTCTATCACACTAAGTACAGGCCTGAGTCAATTTCTGGAGTTGCTCAATAAACCCTCTACCCATTCTCAGACACATCCTAGTGGGAGCTTTGACAGTGTCTTTCCCATGTATAGAACATCTGGGAGAAAGCATCTCTCTCTCTCTCTCTCTCTCTCTCTCTCTCTCTCTGTGTGTGTGTGTGTGTGTGTGTGTGTGTGTACATACACCAGGATGAATGTGTGGACTTCAGAATACAATTTGAGGGAGTTGGTTCTCCCTTTCTTCCACGTGGGATTTGAACTCAGGTCACTGGGCTTGGCAGCAGGTACCTTTACCCACTGGGTCATCTGTTGGCCCCAGAGATAATGTCATTTATGCCTGAGCTTTTATGGGCTTCAATGGGTAGGATTGGCTGCCATGACGCTTCTGCAGGAGGCATCTGCTGGGAGCAGAGATGAGTAGTAGTTATATGTTCAGCCCTGGCACCCGACATTAATGAACACGGGTTTGAGAGTCACAGGGAGCCAGGAAATCAAGGCCACCAAGGAGTATTGAGTGTGTTTGTGAGACCTGCGCTGGCACACTGGGGGCTGTGCCCAGCAGGGTCCCGTGCTTGGTGTAATCTCGTCTCAATTCCATTTCTGCTACACTGAATGCACTGCAGCAACAAGGACTGAACCCAGAGCCTCGCACATGCTTAGCAAGTACTCTGCCCCTGGGTTATAGCCAGCTTCTCTTTTGATTTTGAGACAAGGTTTCACTAAGTTGCCCAGGCTGGTCTCTAACTCCCTCTGTAGCCCAACCAGGCCTTGAACTTATGATCCTGCAACCTCAGACTCCCTTGTCATCACACTCAGCTTTGATATGCTTGATAATTCTTGATATTCTTTGACTTTCATCTTCAACCACCAGCTTCCTGACAGAGGAAAGTGGTCTACCTATGGTGGCCAAGATGGTGGTGATGGTGGGGGAGGCAAGAATCGCACCCCTAGATTATTGAGCTGATGCCACTGCCTCCAGTGACACCATCAGATGGTGCCCAAAGCCTCCAGTCATGAACTGGAGATAATTGAGACCCAAACTGTAAAAGGCAGACTTTATAGTTGGCCAAAGCCATCGTGTGAGCAAGATCCAGCTGCCCCACCCCAGTCTCTGCAGCTCCCCAGGTGTGATGACTCATCTAGACCTTTGGTTTCTAGGCTTAGCCATCCTCCTTCACCTTACCCTCTCGTGCAGTGGTTTTTATGGGAATACATTTTTTTAAAATGGGACATTGAAAGATTGGGTAGATAAAGGAGGTACATCATACCTGTCACACAGCACACAGGCCATTCACATGTGTGCACAGAGCATTCACGAAACCCCGTCATTACAGAACCGTGGTGGACACCAAGCCTGGGTGACTAAGCGTAACCCCTCCACCCATGAAGAGGCCATGCTTTGCCTGTGTTGTTCCTTGAAACAGGAAGAGGATAGCTGTGCTCAAAGAAGCCCCATCTCACCCCTCCTTCCAACTAGGGTTACTTCACCATAGTAACCAGCTCTTCACACCAAGAACCAACTACTCAAGGAAGAGGAAGACCTGGTGTCCTACAGAGGGAGGTAGAAGGTATTGGTAGAAGGAAGGAGAATGGAAGAGGTAAACCAGAGCAGCTGAATCAGCTCTGCTCCCAGTCCGATGCATTTCATGTGGCTTGGTCGGTAGAACGCTTGTAAAGCTTGCTCGAGGCCCTGGGTTTGATGCCAGCATCACATAAACTAGGCGTGGTACTGCATGCTTCTAATCCCAGCACTCAGGAGGTAGAGGCAGGAGGATCATTACATTCAAAGTCACCCTTGTGGCCCTACCCAGCCTGGTACATGAAGGACCTCATCTTAAAAACAAATGAACGCCACCCATCCCACAAGAAATCGCATACTTTTGGTGACTCAAATGCTTTCTGTAGATATTTGAAACTGGCATGATACAACACGAACAGGGAAAGATAAAATTCACACAAACGAGACAGCGTCCTTCTATTCTTTACTGAGAATGACATTAAGCAGCAATTAAAGACACCACAACAGATCGACAGATGAACAAAACAAAAGATGCTTTATTTTTCGTGCCTTTAGGGGTGTTATCACCCTCCTCTTGTGAACAAGGGGCCCCACATTTTTATTCTTTGTGGGTCCTAGCTGTCACACAGCTATACCTGGGCGCAAGGCCCCAAGAACTTTGAACCTGGGTGTGAACCGTAGTCTCCATATGGGGCGAGCAGGTCAGCAGAAGAGTGATATAGTCACCAAAGCTTGGCTCTGTTGCACCCGTGGTCAGCCATGCACCACCCTAGAAAACTGACATTTTCATTTCGAGCCGAAAATCCCAAAGGTAGGGCCGTAATGCACCCGAATGTCAAAAAAAGGCATTCAAAAAGATGGGCTCAGTAGAGTAGTTAGGAAGGTGCAAACTGGGACTCCAGTCCTGCCTGAGGCTGGGCTGCTTCCCCAGCCTCCCTGTTGCTCTGTTGGATGGGATGGGGAAACTGAGGCTCAGAAAACCTGTGGTGACAGGTCTAGACCTCAGTTTGCAGCCTCATGCCTCGGAACGCCTGCTTCTTCTCCCCACGCTGTGCTGTCTGCTCCTCCCCCCTCTGAGAGGCACGTCACCATTTGTCATCAAGGGCTCCAGTGTCATAAGAACATCCCAGGGAGGGGCTGTGCTCCCCATTCCAGTCTGGGAGATGAGATGGGATCCCAAAATAGCTGTCTCTGCCCCCTGTTGCTGCCCTACACATGCGCATAAAGCTGTGACACACGCACACACGCACGCATACTGCCCACAGAGGCACAGATGTATCACTGATGGTCCTGCCTACTGGGGAGTGATTGGTACATCCCCGTCATGCAGAAGCTGTGCCAACCCCACTCGCATGTGCACAGATGTGTGTGCACACACTGCTTGGGCAGACAGATGTGTATAGAATACATGCTTCTCGGGCACACCATGCAAACCGATAAGTACAAATTCTCACTCAAGCTCCAGACCCACTCCCCATGTGTGTGCACGCAGGTGGCAGACAAGCAGAGACACTCAAACACAGGCAAGGTAGACACGGGGCCTGCCCAAAGCTTCCAGAAATGCCTCAAGCCTGTGGCGTCCTATTCGCCAGCACCGCTGTGCCCTGCACATACTGAAATGAAGGAAGTTAAAGGGCACAGTGGTGGTGGGGGCTGTCAGTGGTACTTACAACACACCTTTGTTGCCACCTTTGAACTGGAGGGAATTAAGATAGGATGCAGGGAAGCATGGCAGAAGGTAGCACAGAGGTCACGGGAAACCCAGCGACAGTGGCCTATTTGTGGGTGAACGTTTGTTTTGTTTGTTTTATATTTCCTACACATGAAGGCCCAGATAGCGTGCATAGTGATTGCCCATATGTCATGTTCTGGCTCCTGTGTTGGATAGGGGACACCCAGCTATGCAAATAGGTACAAAGTCACCGTCAATGTGAGTCGGAACAGAGAAATGGCAGGGCCTGGGGCAATCAGAAAAGGGTTCCTGAGGGCATAGAAATTGGTCAGTGCACCACGAGATCTATCTATGCTGCTCATGGCCCTGTCCGCCTCCCTCCTTCCTGTACAGGGATGAGCCAGCCTGCAGAAGGGCTACTAGACAGTCTTACGGTGACAACCTCAGGCCTCTCCCAGTCTTTGCTGCTTTAGCTTTGCTGCCGCCATCCAAGAGGGAGGGTCCCTTCCCTTTCCAGCATTCAGAGGAGGGCTCAGGCCTCCCTCTTGGCTGTGAGGGGTTGGGGCTCTGCTTGCTCATACAGAAACTGCCTGGAATTGACTATGCTTTAATGGGAGCTGGAGGACTCAAGGAAGGCTCTGTGGGAGGCACGTGGGCTGGGAAGCCAAGTCCTTCTCTGTGCACTCTGTGCGGTCTGTGAAATGGGCACGTGGAATGGGCGGAATCGAGCAGGCCAAAGGCATGGAGTATCGGCACCGTGTCTCTAAATGTGGCTGTCCTTGCTACACTATCGCAGTGTCACATTTCCCTATCACTATTCTGCCCTCGCTGTGCTATTACAGATTAATTGCAAAGCTAACTGAGCATTGCCAGTGGGGTCCTGGGGGAGTGTGAATAAAAAAAAATATTGATGTGCTGACCTGACCTCAGGGGTCAGGCTGGGCCCTTTCTGAATCTTAGGGCAGTGCAGTCAGCCAGTCCGCTGCACTTCCAAACCCACGCCAGCCTGTTTCCTGATTCTTCTGCGATCCACGGGGAACCCCAGCTGGGCTAAGGGTGACACAGCTTCCTGTTGTGTGACCTCAGACATGTCTCCAAACCCCTCTTATCAAGATGAACCAAAACATGTACCCTGAGAGGGGCTTGGGAGCTCAAATGGAAGAAAAGATTTCAAGGGCTTTGACCAGATGCGTAGAGCACAGGACGGTAAGTAGCCTTCAGAAAGGTTCCTGCGTACACTGCTCCCTGCTGCCGAGGAAGGCATCCAGGCAGAAGACAAGAAAAGGAAGGTCTCCCCTCTAGCTCCCCTCTCTCACTCCGACCAGAAGGTGCATTCTGCATGCAGGAAAGCAGTTTCAGTTGTTCTTTCATTCTGTTTGACTTAATTTATACAGTGCTTAGCACTTGGGGCCATTTTGTATTGGTGGCAGAGGGTGTGTAGGATTTTGGGGAAATTCCCAAGTTCTGAGTGACGCCTCCCTCCTCCTATATCCAGGTCATTCATGATGCTCTCTCTCTCTCTGTATCTCTCTCTCTCTCTCTCTCTCTCTCTCTCTCTCTCTCTCTCTCTCTCACACACACACACACACACACAAGCACACTCACACAATACATACACACACACACAAACACACACGTTTACGCACATGTACATGTATGTACACAGTGTGTGCCAAAGGGAAAGGGGTGGAGGGGAAGGGGCCCCAATTATGGTTCATATTTGTTTTTCCTTCCGTCTTTATGTTCATTTCAAATATATGTGTGGAGAGAGTTGTGAATTTTTATCCCTGACCTTTGTAGACATAAAACCATCCTATTATCATATACCTGTCAAAAGAGGAGAGAGAATCAGACCGATGTTCTCTGCCTTTTATGCCTTGAGAAGAAAAAAAAAAACGAGTCAGTTATTAGCATCTTTCCAGCTGGAATTCAAAATGAAACAAAACAAGCCCTCAAACAGCCGCATTGCCGACAAGCTCTCCATGGGTGAGGACTGCCCTGGGCTGTTCCAGTGGTCTGTCCTCTGCCCCGGCCCAGACAGAAGCCAGGAGCTCAACTCACCTCAGAAAGGGTGCTTCTTCACAGTCAGTGTGTGTGGTGACAGGGATAGCTCTTCTCAAAGTCCATCCTCAGCCCTGAGGGAATCCCTTCTGTCATCCAGAAGGAGATTGGGTGGCGATTTGGAAAGAGGAGTGTGTGGAGAGAGAGACAGAGGGAAGGAAAACATTTCATTTTCAAACCTATGGATCCCCCTTTTTTTGAACAAGGGGTCCTTTATTTTCACTCTTTGATGAGTCTGTTGTTTTACAAAATTGTTCTGGGGTGTGGGAGCCCAAGGGGTCTTTGGCTCCCGTGGGGAATGCTGAAGCAGCTATGAGGCAGTGAGGCCACTAATTATAACAGTTGCTATCTACAAAGATCCACTAAGCCACTCTTGAAACCCCCTCACAGAGTCTCTACACGCCTATTTTACAGATAAAGACATTCAAGTCTCAGTTGGGCTAGGTGACACGCTCAGGAGAATGAGAGCCAGTCCTTTAAACCCCGCCTTCCATGTCTGAAGAGCGGCTGCAAATTTGAGAACGACTTTAAAGCAGTGCCGCCCCCCCCCCCCCCCCAAGCTGGGGACCGAACCCAGGGCCTTGCGCTTGCTAGGCAAGCGCTCTACCACTGAGCTAAATCCCCAACCCCAGCAGTGTTTTAAAGTGGAGAAGGAGCTGTATCCATAAGGGGATCCTGGGGTAGATACGGGACTTCCAGGGGTATCTCCCTTGAGGACCCAATAGGTCCCAGCATGTCCTGGGATGACCCATTTCCCTCAGGTTTCTTGGACTTGGCTGTCTGTAAGAATCTGTACTCCATTGTTTTCTGGGATGGATGGCTCATGGACACCGGTTTACCAGGTCCCGAGTTGAAAGACACATCCCTGCAGAGAGTTCCTGGAGGGGCAGACACCCGCTCCATCCCTGCAGATACTGGAATCTGGAAACCGTCATGCACTGTCTTTCATGGGCAGACGTGTACCCTGCAGAAGGCAGGGATTTGGGTGATGCTGACAATAAAGTCTAATTTTACCTCCATATTGCAAGCGGCTCCGTAATTCCATATAATTATATTAACTGGAAAAGCATGCCCGCCTCCCATAGACAGGACTGGATTATTTTGCAGGCTCGGATCATGGTTTCCGTCCCCTTTGCCCAGAGAGGTCTGTTTTACAGCTTGAGCTCCGAGAAACAGCCACACTCCGCTGCGGCATGCGTCTACTGCCGTTTACTCGTGGGTGCTTTCACATAAATAAAAAGGGTGCTAAAATGTGTGTGTGGGGTGCATTTAAAGATGAAGTCCCCATGGCTGGAGCTGAAGCAGGTGTGGAGGAGCTGGAGGATGTGGTACTGTCCTGGGAGGCTCTCCACACCAGGCTTTTGTATCATATGCCTGACATTTTGGCTTTCTTCTGTTCTTCTCCGCTCCGAACCGAGGTGCCCACATGCAAAAAAACATGGGTGAGAATGGTTGGCTCTGGCGATCAGGGTGAACAGTAAATAAGAAAATGAGAAACTCGAATTTGGTGACGTCAGGTCCTTTTTATTACTTTCCCCTTATTTGTCCCCCACCCCCAAACCCCAACACAAAGAGAACCTCCGTCAGATGCCACATCATCTCTGGTTTGGATATGGTCCGAGAAAGAATGCTCCAAGATGGTATTTTTTTTCCTCCAAGAAAGGAACTATGAAGGTGTTTATAAAATGAAACTAATGAGATTTGGAGCACAGTGTTACCTGATATTAAGCTGTTTTGATGAGGGAGGCAAATTGCTGTGGTTAACAAATGTAAAACCATCACTTTTATTGATACAGGTTTGTGTATGTGTGAAATTAATCAAAGCGTGGGCGATGATGAACGGTTTCTGTGGAACTCTGTCAAAGGTTAAGAGCTAGTTATTTTTAAGAATGACATGAATCTAGGAGAGACAGTGATTGCCTAAATGACCATTGTAATTACCAATTACTTCTCGAAGCAGAGAATGTATTCACGGCGTGCAGTCCTCTAAATACTGAGAGGCATTAGCCCATTTACGTACTAATGCACATAATTTAGCTCCTGAAAAGGGCAGATGGGAACACAATGAAAGATATAATAGATACCGTCTAATGTCATTCCATAAGGATATTGGACTCATCAAAGATGAATATTACTTTATGTCAGATTGTTTTTTTTTTATAAACCGGTCAAAATATATTTCATCTTATTTTTTGCACTCGGTATTTGGGTGACAGTGTCGACAGCATCTTTGTAATCTAAATTTAGGCATCCCCGGGACTGAGCCCTCACCCTCCTGGGGATGGGGACAGAGTGGTTACCTTTGGGAGCCGCATGCAGGAAATGGCATATTTGTCCTTTCTGGGGGAGGGCTTCTAGGAGTAGGTAGGAGACACAGCAGCATTGCAAAGTCATGGGGAACAGGGCTGGGAGCCCACCTCGTTGTTTTTTGGACACAGCATCTCTAAATGCTCCTGAAGGCGACGTTTCCCTGTCACAGGTGTTGAGCACTGGTCTCCAGGTACAGGGGGGAGGGGGAGGGAAGTGCCTTGTGCCCACGCTGAACTTAATGCCATATTTGGATTGATATAATGATGGCAGAGATCTTGTTTCCCGATGCTGCAGAATCAATGTAATAACAGTAACAGAAATATTATTTAGTTAGTACAGTTCTGCTGGCATAATGTAGTCACGCTTTCAGCAAAATGATGGAAAATATAAACATTTAATCAGCCCTTATTCACAAAAAAGCCGAAAAATTAATCATGTTTAAATTCTGTGTCTTCGGGAAGCAATTCAGATGCTAAGCAATTCAGTTTTTTTTTAATTTTTATTTTTCTTGCCTTTTTTTTTTCTTTCAGATTCACCACCACTGATAACCTAGTGCCGGTCTCAATTATAGTCTCCTTGGGAAAGTCTCAACTGCTCACGTCTGCCAAGACTCGGTGACTCCAAGCTGTGGATTTGGTCTATGTCCCTCTGAGTGGGTTGCAGCGTGTCTCATTTTCTCCTTTCTGTTACCCATCAAGGGCAGGGGGTTATATAATACCCTGTCAAAACAGGCAGCCACCTGCTCCCAGACTGCTGGCTGGGTGGTGGGGGCAGGGCTGAGCTGTTTTCAAGGATAGTCGGGGTGCACAAATGCCTACTGTGTGTGGGATCTATGCCAGGCAGAGACCTACTCCGCCTTGCAAAGGTTCTTCAAGGTCATGGCCAGAACCCTCTCGAGTCCTGAGTCCCTGTGCACACAAGGGACTGTGGGGGAGGGTCAGAGGGAAAAATGGGGGAAATAGGGGGACAGCTGGAGAGACTGAGAGAGGACAAGAGCAGGAGAAGGGGGGGGGAGGAGAGAGAAGACTCTGCCAGATTCAGGGTCAGACATCTTGGCCAGATGACCCTGAGAATCACTTCCCATTTCTTTGCTTTCCGAATCCCTATAAATTGAACCAGGAAGAGATACAAGTAAGACAGTACAGGTCTCCTGCGCCATTAACTACATGGGATGCCTCTCTTTCTGCGGTGCCTGGGGCTGCCTGGAGAGCCTCCTCCACCTCCTTGCCTGCCTAACAATGCCAAGGCTTCCTTCTGATTCTTTGGGTTTCTGCTTGCATCCATCCACCCTTCCAGGTGGGGTTTTCCCTTTTTGTTTCCCCTTTACACCAGAGGCTCCCACGTGGGGCCAAGCACGCAACTCCTTCCCTTGGAGGCATTTGGCAACATCTGGGGACATTTTGGGTCATCGCATATGGGCATGTTCTGGGCATCTCAATCGTAGCGGTTCCTAGCTGCCTCTGCAACGCACAGGCTCCGTGTGGCTTCTCCTTCTGCCCATCACTAAGCCTTCACTCTCAACCTTCTTCAGCCTTCACTTGGCTTGAGTGAGTGAAGATAGAGAGACTGGGTACAGGGAACCACCATAGTTCCCATCAGCAAAGACAGGTGGTCTCCTGATGGCCATGGTATTCCTTGTTCTCTGTTGAGCCCACTTCTCTGTCTTTACCCCATACAGTAACTGCCTCACAGCCCACAAGAGGCTCCATCTGCTGGAGGACAGAGCAGGAACACCTGCTCCATTTGCTGTTACACTGTGACTGCTCTCTGTAGGTGATGTCTGGAGCAACCCATGGACCATGCTGAGAACTCTGGACTGGAGAACACAGCCTGCTACATCTTTCCCCTGGGCGATTTTCAGAAAGCAAGGGAACGCTCTTAATCTCCCTGTGTTCCAAGCCTAGTGTCTTGGGGGAATGCCCAAAGGGGTGTCTAATACAACTGCTCAAGATTTTCCCAGGATTCCCTGCAACACCCCCTTGTATAGAGATAAAAAGGAGGGAGGGAGGGAGGGAGGGAGAGAGAGAGAGAGAGAGAGAGAGAGACAGAGACAGAGACAGAGAGACAGAGACAGAGAGAGACAGGGAGGGGGAAGGGAAGGAGGGAGGGAGGGAAGGAGGGAGAGAGAGAGACAGAGAGAGAGAGAGAGAGAGAGAGAGGATGAGAGAGAGAGAGAGAAGCTAGACTTTGGGGTAGGAGCATACGTTTTTATTTCTATTTTTCATCTTTATTTCTGGACCCTGGAAAAAACCCTGTCTTGTTTTGTCCTTAAGCTGAATTAGGAAGAACAGTTTGGAATCTCTGTCACTCTGTCCTAGTGTGGGCTTGAGGCCAATGGGGACTTGACAGGCAGGAGGTCCATGGAGGTAGAGTCCACAGGGGAAAAGGAGAATGGAGAAGTAGTGCTCTGGCTTTAATGTGCTCCCACAAAGTCCTGTGTTAGAAACAAAATCTCAAGCATGGTGGGGTCTTCGGGGAGGTGTTTGTGTTCTGAGGGTTCTACCCTCACTCGAGGATTAGTGCATTCATTAAGGGAGCTGGCGGAGGGAGCCTAGCTCCCTTGTCCTTTTGCCATCTCCACTGTCCCCTTGTAGAGAAGATGGGAAGTTCAAGGTGCATCTTAGAAGCAGAGACACGCTGTCACCAGACACCAAGCCTGCCTGCACCTTGATCTTGTATTTGACCCAAACCATGGGTGCCCTGTCCTAGCATACAGACAGATAACCCCACCACTCTCATTTCAGGTTTGTGGGGAAGGGGGGCATTTTCAGTATATCTGGAAGAGTTGAGGAACACAACAGGGTAAGGGGAACAACCCACAGACCATGAAGGATTTTCAAGATCTTAACCCCTTGCCTCTGATACTGTGACTGAGGGTCCCTTGGTGCCAAAGTGCATACAGCAACTCAACACGGAGGGAGAACATGGTGTTACCTAGGCGAATACAAGCCTTGCACGACCAGGGCTGCTTCAGAAGTGGAACGGGGCAGTGTGAAGAATGTGAGAACAGGACGGTTAAGTCCATTGCAGGCAGGAACACTGTGATTCAGGGATGGGGCCATCATCCCCTTAATCCTGCTAAGGGTGTCCACCCTCAGGCAGAACATCTCTGGGCTGTGGCTTAGGGCTAGCCACAAGGAAGAGCTGCAGGGCTCAGCCAATTAGAAAGGCTTTGCTTTTGGGGTGGGTGGGTAAAGAAAATCCCTAAAGGCTAAGCAGCAAATTCCCTACCAGCTTTTCCCCTAGGGAGGGCCTTGAAGTCTCTGGGGGGGGGGAAGCTAGACATGAAAGCACCTCCTAATTTACGTCCCTAACTACCTCAAGACCTAGAGTAACAGTTGAGAATCACATTAGTGTCTTTTATTGTGTCTAATTTTTACCCAGATGGTTTCTGCTGTGCTGGACGAAGAAGACTGTTTTCCTCGCTGTCTTCATATCTGGGGACTTCATAGGTCTGGCCATGGGTATCCCCCTATTTGTATATTCTTTAGAGAGACCAAATGTCTAACCGTTTTTCTCCTTCACTTAAGAACTGGCTTCCCCCCTTCCTTGGAGGGGAACCTGGTCTTATTGTACGAGCCATGGCTCTGAGTTCTATGAGCCATGGCTCTGAGGTCTTTGGGGGTATGACTGTGTCTTCACCCAGCACTTGTGTGCTGGGATGATGATTGAGTGTTGGTCTCTTTTCCTTCGTCTTTGCCAGCCTGCAAGCATGCTCAAGAGATAAACCCAGGACTGGTCGTAGACTGGACCCTGCCTCGCAATGCCAGGGCAGTTCTCAGCTCCTGTCCATGGACGTTCCCAAAGCCCCACTGAGTGACTCCTTTGCTGGCCCAGGAGGCTTCTGAACCCAAGGGCTGGTTGATGTACTCTAGAAAACACAGGCCAGCAGCTGCAAGGTGCCCTTCCCTGGCAGTCTTGGCCTTGACCTCTCTCTCAAGAGCTTAAGGATTTGAAAGACTAAAACCTACCCTTTCCTGCTTCAGAGACCCAGAGAGGCTAAGCAAGTCATTAGGGCCACTCAGTAGGCACCTAGCTACAGGTGAGTGGGGACTGGACTTGCATTTATCTCTTGAGGGTACCTCTGAAAGAGATAAAGCTCATTTAGTTTCCCCACTTTCCCCCTCTCTCCTGTACTCCCCTCTTATGGGGAAAACTTGACACATTTAATTTATGTTCTTCTTTTCTTTTTGTCTGTTGTCTCTGCCTTGATGGAGGCACAGAGATTCAATGGACACATCTTTCAGTCTAGACTGCAGAGAGTGACCCCAGGGATCTCTGTCTATAGCACTCTGTGTCCAAGTGTGGTCAGAGAAACCTGTCCTAGGAGGACCTTCCTCAAGGCCAGATGCAGGGATGAGGACAGGAGCCTCTCAGACATGAGCTGTAAATGAGGCAGTGGCTGGAGGGAGCTGGCGGCCCAACCCCAGTTCCTCTGCTTTTGGGTAGCACCTATGTGAGTGGGCATAGCCATCTCTTAATTATCTAGAGAGTTCTATGTTTAATAAATTGTCTTCTTTCGGAGGATAAAATCAACGTCTCTGAAAAGAGATTTTGGAAGTGTTTCAGGAGAATAGATGGGGTGAACAGCCCTTCCTCCCTTCTGATTCTTAACCAGTTCAGCACCCACGACAATGGGTTGCAGCATGCCCAGGTCACCATGGCAACAGGAGGGCACGGAGCACACTGTCCCTGGAAAATGGGTTTCTGGGCCCATGTGCTGTCTCCAGGTTGTCCCAGCAGAGCAGCTGTATCAGCTCCCCCTGAATTTTCTTATTTTTGCCGTTAGTGAACAGAGACTTGGAGCTACGGGCTGGCCCTCTCCTCTCTCCTCCCCTTTCTAGTGTCAGGAATTGAACCAAGGGCCTCTAAGGACTGATGTCTCCAAATGTCGCTACCTCCCTGAAGACCACTGTGCTGCCATTAACTCCTGCACAATGAGACAGGCATTTAGAACTCCCCAAGTCCAGAGTTCTTGCCCCCAGTGCAGGTTCTGCAGGCCATGATGGTGTGGGACTCAGACCTTAGTGACTTGGTACCTAGGCACCTGCACTGGAGCCCTGTGTCCTGCTGGCCAAGAACTTCCACTAAGCTGAACCAGGGCAAATGTGGTCCCTGCCCCCTCTCCCTTGCTCACCCTGAAGGTTGTGGTTCATTCCTAACTCTGAGTAAATCCCACAGTTGGCTACAGCAGATGCCCTACTTTCTCCTAGAGATGACTAGGGTATGGATGTCAGCCCACTGGCACCTTCTGAAGCGACAGCAGCATCAAGGCCTTCTGCTTCCTGGTAGGTCATTGTCTCTGCCATGTTCACTTGCTGATATTGTGCAGCCATTGTCCACAATGGTATAAGCCTGAGGAGTCATGTGGCAACCACGTTTCTCAATCTGTCTACCTCTCACCTTCTTTCTTCCCTCCCCTCCTCTAGTACTTTGCTGAGACTACAAAATTAAATGTACTTTATGTCACATTCTCAACTGCTATCTATAACTCACAAAAATATATATTATATATATACTATATATATACACCCACCCATCCATCTGTCCATCCATCTGTCCATCCATCCATTCATCCATCCATTCATCCACCCATCTAATCTACCCATCCATCCATCCATCTATTCACCTATCCATTCACTCATTTATCCATCCACCCATACATCATCCACCCATCCATCCATCCATCCATCCATCCATCCATCCATCCATCTATCCACCCATCCATCCATCTATCCACCCATCCATTCATCTATCTACCCATCTATCCATCTGCCCACCCACCTGTATATCCACTCATCCACCACCCAACAATCTACCCATTCACCCACCCATATACCCAACCACTCATCTACTTATTCACTGATCTATACTCCAATCCATGTACTCACATATCCAATCTTCCATCTGTTTCTCAATATCCATCTCTTCCTTTTTAATAAATGTAATTAGTATCTACTTCATCTTCTACACTATGAAAGCAAAGGCCATCTGATAACTAGGTCCATGTATAGTCTCTTCCCCAGTATTTGTTTACTGGTTACTTTTGTGTGTTCCCAGGAATGACTGCAGCAAGATGTCCTCATGTGCACCGATGACAGAGCTATCCCTCTCTTCATCAGTGCATCAGCCTCTAGGTTTCCACTCTATGAGCACTTGGGGTCCTGTCTTTGATTTAGAGCAAATTTACAGATGATCCCCCAACACACACACACACACACACACACACACACACACACACACACACAGACAAAGACACACACACACACAGAGACACAGAGACACAGACACACACACACAGACACACACAGACACACACACAGACACACACACACATCAAGAACTGGCTTGTCTGAGAACAACCAAGGACAGAAAATTGAGCCTCTGCCTCCAGTGGAAATGCAGATTTCCTATTGAAATACAAATCCTTCCTTTCAAAAGGTCAGCTGGAATGGGACTTAAAAAAGAATTGCAGCTGGTTTCCATAGGACACTGGAAACAAAAACGTCCCATCCAAGAATACTCTCTGGCCCTGTGCCCACAGCGTCTTCTTCTGATTCAATCGGCTGCACCAACGTTCCCTTCTAGCCTCCTCCTTGTGTGTCTGGAGATAGATGGTCAGACAGAGACTACTGCTCAGGTGGCCTGTATGACAAAGTAGATCTTCCCAGGACAGTAGTATGGGACCAGGGTCTCCTCCTTTACCTACTGCTATTCCTAGACAGGGTTGGCTTGGTCACATTCTGTTTCCCTGCCATTGTCCCTTACCCACTTCCCTCTTACCCTCCCTTCCTTTTAGATCTTATTTTTACACAGAGTTGCACAATATCAGGGTGATTCAGAACTCTGAACACTCATGCCTCTACCTCCCTAGTGCTGGGAATGCAGGCACGAGTCACCCATAATTCCCCGCCAGTCTATTTCTTGGCATTCTAGTGTCAAGTTTTGGTCGAGAATGATCATCCTCTATCCATGCTGGAGTGGCCATGGCCCTCAATAAATGTTTTCCCCATTCTTTTATGGCCACACTTGATGCTGCCCCACCCCCCTGCCCCATTTCAGGTCCTTCCAGGTCCTACTCCCTGGCCTTTAGAGACATTTTCACAGCCTCCTGTGGGCCTCCTGGCTCTACCTGGCTGGTGGTGGAGCAGGAGAGACAGTCACACCATCAGGCAGGCCTGTGTGCTTATTTGTTGATCCACACCTACCTCGTTCTGGAAGCATTTAATGTGAATGGCAAAAATACATTCAGTAGAATAGCATTAAAATATATAACAGCTTAGGGTGAAGAGAAAACAAGGCATGAGCGGAGACTGAGGCCATGGGGTAAAGCCCAAGTAGAAAGTGATATTTGGGAAGGTTGTGGGCCTGGTAGGTAGGGGCTCTATTAAGTACGGTTATTGGAAACTTCTGTACAATACGGAGAACTGGCTCTCAGTACAAACACACATGGTTTTACTTCATAGTAAGGATTGTGTCAGAGTCTTTTAAAAGGAACTAGCAACCACATCTGCAGAAGACACGCAGGTTCTGAAGATGCCTTGGGCACAACATGGAAGGAGAGGCTATGGGGTACTATCAGCCAACGTAGATTCTGAAAACCCACTTTGCATGTGTTCCTGGGCACCTGAATGGCAGCGCTCCTCTGTAGCCTTCCCTAGGTCAGCTGATAAGACATGAATTGGCCCGATCTCCTGGCTCCCCCTCTATATGGTCCCTGTCACAAGCCATGAGCCCAGAGGACTTTTCCTCCCTTAAATTGGCTCTTGTCAGGTATTTTATCAAAGTGCTACAGAGTGGGCTGGAGAAATGGCTCATTGGTGAAGAGCACTGGCTCTTATGCAGAACCTAGGTTCAATTCCAAGTATCCATATGGTGCCTCATTACTGCCTGAAACTCCAACTCCTTTGGCCTCCGTGGGCACTGCATGCACATGGTGCAGACTTTCATGCAAGCAGAACACTCACCACGGAATATAAAAATAAATAAATCTCTTTTGGGAAGTGGCACGAAGTAACTTTTTAAAAGACTTGTGTGCTCGCTTCGGCAGCACATATACTAACATTGGAACAACACAGAAGTTAGCATGGTCCCTGCGCCAGGATGACACGCAAATTCAGGAAGCGTACCATGGTTTTTTTTTAGTTCCTGCCCTAGCGCCATTTCAGGATGGATTATGGTATGGGAATATAAGTGAAATAAACACTTTTCCTCCTTAAAAATACAAAAAGGATTTGTTTATTTTACTTTATGTGTATGAATGTTTTGCCTGCATGTATGCACTCCTTGCGAACGCCGGTAGGATCCCCTGGAATTAGGGTTACAGGTGGTTGTAAGCTACCATATGGGTACTAGGAATTAAACCCAGGTCCTCTGCAAGAGCAACATGTGCTTTAACCCCTGAGGCAACTCTCCGGCCCAGACACGAATCATTTAACAGATTTATATATAGTCATAGACCCAGCCCTGTATCAGACACTTCTCCATTATCTATGTTGTAAATATTTTCCTATTCTGTGATTTTCACTCTTCCAATAGGCTTTGAAATTTTATTGAGTAACTTCTTGTCAGGTCCTATTTAGGCCCTGGGCTAAGAAATGTGGAGGGAGAAATATTAGTCAGCTAATCACACAATTAAAGGTTAGCCATTACAGTCTTAACTTTCCAAGAATGTAGATTGAGTCACTGAAGACCATGGGTGTGGAGGTGTCCGTGAGATGGTGAGGACTTTATCCAGGTGATAGTGTGTAGAGGCCCTGCAAGGGAGTGGGCGTGGGGCTACAGAGGTCGATAACAAGGCTGTGGTTGGTTGTGTTGAGGAGGAAGGACAGGGTCGAACTTTCCAGTTAGAGACCTTGGGAGATGCCCAGCAGATGCCCTCATAGTCTGTTGAGGTTTGATGACCATGTGCTTTGATGGAAGTTGAGAGAGTGGAGAAGGTACCTAAGGTTTCGAAGAAGGACAAATGCAAGGTGAAGGAGGTGAGGAGCTGCCTGGTCTTCCCTCCAAACCATCAGCTCAGCCTCCTCCCCCTGCTGCTTTCTGCCAAGTCCCACCAGCACTGCTGCTCAACACTGGTGTTGCATCGAGGAACTGACGATCCCACCTGCAGATGGCTGCAGCCCCCTCCCCCAGCACCTCATAGTCTCCAGTTGCTCGTTTCCAAGACGTGAAGGCACTCGGTCCTTTGCCCTCAAAGAAGGTGCGTCAAAGCTGCATTGAGATCTCGCCCAACTCCAGCCAGAATTCTCCAAGAAAGCAAATAATAGCCTGTGTTTAGGGGGATGTGGGGAAAGAGGAACCTTCTACACAGTGGGTGGAAATACAAACTCCTTTGTCCAGTTATAGAAATCTGTATGCAGGTTCCTCAAAGGTCTAAAAATAGTCATAGACAGGCAGTGAAGGGAACAACCTTTGGAAAAATATGTTCTGGGAGTAGACATGACCTGAGACATCCTGGACTCCTGAGGGTAATTTGTGGTCAGGAACTTCTGGTAGAGTTAAACGAAGCCTGTTCAAACCAGCCAGGGCTTGGTATAATAAGCACAGTGAGAAATAATCTGTCCTTGAAATGACTATCAGGAAACCCTTTTATTTACCATTGTCTTCTGTGTATGGCTTAAAATTATGGGATGTGTGTCTATTCCCGTACAGGTTGTCCACGGTTACATAACAGCTCATCTGTCAGTCAGGGTAAGAATCCAACCAATCCTGACCCTAGGGATCATCTCCCTCTTCCCAAACTCATGTAAAAGATGTCTAGAAAAGAATGCAGGGCTGCTGAGCCTTCTTGCCTGAGCCTGCTTGCAACATATCGGCAAGATACCATTTGTCTTTGGAACCAAACCTTTAGCTGTCAACTGTGCAACTTCTTTAGTCCTTTGAATAGCTCGCTAAGAGCCTAGAACCCTGGCAGGTCTCTGAGAGCCATGGTGTTAATAATTTCGGCCTGACTAGATGTAGAATTTACCAAGGAGACAAGACTACAGGTGCCTATGAGGACCATACAGATTAGGTTAGCTGAGGCCAGAAGGCCCAACTTAATCGTGGGAGGTGACTTTCCGTGAGCTAGAGTTGGAGAAAAAGGAGAGGGTGAGCTGAGAAAGAGCATTCAGCTCCCTCTTCTTCCTGATTGTGGATGAATATGATTCGCTGCTGCAGGCTTTTCCTCAGGACCTCCCAACCTGTCGGACTGTGCGCTCATTACTCCTGCAAGTGGTTTCTTGTTGCAACTGTAAGATAACACCGAGGAACACTGTGACCCGACGATCCCATCTCGGACATGTGCCTGGAGGAGCAGAAGCACTCACTCTACACCAGAGATGTGTGAGCGTTCATGTCGATTGCCGCACGGCCTATGAAAGTCAAGTCACAGACCTGGCCTCAGTGCTCAATGGCCGGCTGCAGAACGTGCAGCATAAATACACAACAGGATCTTATTCAGCCACAAGAAGAAGGCAATCGTGTCATTTTTTTTTCCCTTCGGGAAAATAGATGGGGCCGGAAATCATGATGTTGAACAAAATAAGCTTGACTCAGGGAGATTAAAAAAAAAAAAAGACTTGTGTTTTTCCTTATATTTAGAGTCCAGTTTTAGAAAAAAAAAAACCCAGAAACAAGGCATAGAAGTGGAAGGGGAGCTACTGTGCACGAGTGAGGGCTCAGTAGGAGGGAGAGGCATAAGGAGAAAGGGGCAAGCAAAGTACATGGTGCACATAAGCAAAAATGTCATTTGAAAGTCATTGTCTTTTACTAATACACACACACACACACACACACATATACACACACACACACACACACACACACACACACACACACACACACACACATATGACTATACACTAGCAAAATCCTGCAGCTGGAGAGATGGTTCAGTGTTTGAGAATGTCTGGCCAGAGTTCCCTGGAACAAGCCTGCCACAGTCCGTCTCACATCTGTAACCCCAGAGGTGGGGGATCACTTGGCCTTGCTGGCTCCTGGTTCAGAAAGAGACTCCGCCTCCAAGGGAATAAGGTGGAGAATGAGAGGACACTGGATACTCTCCTCTGGCTCTCTGGGTGTGCACAGGCTCAGGCCGTCGTGCATAGATGCCTCATACACATGCGCGCACAAAATTACGTGCGCATACAAAGTTAATTTTTATAAATAGCTTTTGAAATTAAAAACAAAACAAAACAAACAGGCGCTAGGCAGCTGGGACACCAGGGTGGGCATGCTGAGCAGCAGAAGTGGACTTGGGATAAGATTAGGAAGTGTGTGGCCGGGAGGCTGTGTTGTTCTGGAGATGACATCGTGGGAGGGCGTGGCCAAGTGGGGGCGTGGCCAGGTGTGGGCGTGGCCAAGTGGGCGAAGTCAAACCTGGACAGCACAGGCAAATATTCCGGGCTGACAGAGGATATGAGGCATGGCCACATCTCAGAGTGAGGGTAGCTGAACATGAATGATGCAAGCTAAGATAGATGAAACAGACTTGTCTCTCAAACAACCTAGGCTCAAGGAGAGAGAGACCAGACCTTGTAGGTTCGTAGAAGGGTTTTTTTTTTCCTAGCATGAGGATAGAGAATGTGCCTATTACCTGCTGGTTCACACGGTGACCTCTAGGCCCTGGGTGACCTAGTAGTGTGGCAACCTGTCTGTGAGGGGACTCACTACAGCTTGCCTAATCCTGTGGGTAGCTGGATCTACTGTTGAGCACTGGGCCTCTTAAGGGGAGCCCATGGACTGAGAACAGTGTGGCTTCAGTAGGGAATTCCAACTTGGACACAAAAATACTAATTTTCACAGGCCCTGTCTTGGGAGCATCTCTGTGGGTGAATAAAGTCCTAGCCAGGCACTGGCTTTAGCCCCATTCGAGCCTGGGGTCCTAACCCCAAAGACGTGCCTTTCTGATTGCTGAGGGAATACTGTGAAGTTAAGCTCTTCCCCCTCCTTGCTCTCTCCCTCCTGCCCCCTCCTCTCTCTCTCTCTTCCCCTTTCTTTCTATCCCAGGGTGATCTTTAAAATCCCAGAATATGGCAAGAAGCCTCTAACAAGGGGAGAGAGAATTAAGCCAAATTAATTACAGCAAAATAAGAGGAATTAGGCTCCATTTAAGCAGGTAGCAGAAAAGCCCGTGCTGCTCCCTCTCCCTCCTAGAAGGAGCCCGCATCAGCTGCTTGGAGCCAAATGGAAGGGCGACATGGCTGTGCTGGTTCAGAGCAGCCCACCTCCCTCGTTTGCCATCTTCTGTTGGATGGGGATTATGGGTTTGCAGGCGGCTGACCATGGTTGAATTTTATCATTATTAAGGTTCAGTGCTAACCTCCTCCTCTTATTTCCTTCCCATTTAAAGTTTCAGGGATAATAAATTCTTTTGATTTAGCAATTACAGAAGAACAGAATTAGTCAATCCCAGCCTCTGAGAACTTGGGAGAATGGGGACCTGGTGGGTTTTTGTGAAGACGTGCAGGCACAGGCTTGCCACCCAAGGATCTGGGGGGAAATGGTGCTTTAAATCGGAAACGATGAGCTTTCTTTGGGGGACATAACACTAACTCTTGCTTCTCTGTGTAGACAGAAAATTAGTTATGTTTGCGGGGGACATGTTCCTGAAGTCAAGTGTGCTAAACTCCCGTGCTGACGTACATCATGCAGGCTTGTCTAGGGCTGTGCTTTACCATCCACAACACGGAGCTGGCCAGGAGTAAGAATAAACAATAAGAATTTATATCATTTTGTTCATCTTTTTTTTATGTCTGTGTGTATTTGCAAAGTGCAACATAGTTTTAGAAAACACAATGCTATAATCAATTCACGACACAGAATGATGTGTGTATGTGTGTGTGTGTGTGTGTGGGAGGGATCAAAGAAAAACGTGGGGAGGGGCGTGACAGGTGCTTTGAAACGGATGCCAGGGCAAAGGCCAGCCTAAGATGTGGGTTCTTTCTGAGTTGGTAGAGGCCTGAGCGAATGTGCAGCATTGCCTGACCAAGGCCACCTCCCAGGGCCACCAAGGAACCTTATAGCACAAATTATGCCCAATTCTTCACCAGTGCTTCTTTGGGCTGGGCTGGAGGCTTGGCTTCCAGGATGCCGGCCGGTGCTGGGAAGCTGTGGCTAGAACATTAATGCGCAGGCGCAGTCCAGAGAGTGAGGTCTGAAGGGACCAGTGCAGGGGCTCTTGCAGCTTCCGTGGTTTAGGAAAGAGCCTGGTCTGTAAAAGTAACAGTGAGATGAGGATGGGGGCGGGGAAGCCCTTGGTACCCTGGATTCTCTGCTTTGCCTCAAATCACTCAGCAGCAAACACTGAGTCATTTGCCTGCCAGGCTTACTGCAGGTCGTGAGAACCCAGTTGTCCCTGAGAGCTTGAGGGTAGAGGTCTCAGCCACCACTCTCCTAGACTGATGTGCAGAACAGAGAAAGTTTCTAACCAATAGCGTGGCCAAATCTCTGCCACCTGTCAATCATGCTTCTCGGTTGCAGGTGCAGGCACACACATGCAAATGTGCACACTCATGTGGACACAGGCACACAAGAAAACCAGATGAAGTCAGGAGAAAGGCAGCGAGCACAATTCTCTGCTCTTCTTCCTGACCCGACTTGCGGCTCTGGCCCTCAAGCCTTCTTTACAGGATGGTCGGCGGTACTCACTCCCAGATATGGGCCAAAGCGAACCTCCCTCATCTAAGGTGTTTCCTGTCGGGCATTTAGTCATAGCACTGATTAAAACAACTACTAACAGGGGCTGAAGAGATGGCTCAGTGGTTAAGAGCACTGACTGCTTTTCCAGAGGTCCTGAGTTCAATTCCCAGCAACCACATGGTGGCTCACAACTATCTGTAATGGGATCTGATGCCCTCTTCTGGTGGGTCTGAAGACGGCTACGGCGTACTCATACATGCAATTAAAAACAAAACAAAAACTGATAACTAACAAACTATGTTGGTTTTCTCAGGTATTTGTCACAGACTAAAAGGCAGTTGACACACAGTCATAGACCTGGATTACGGTAAACTCATGCTCATTGGGTGCTGTATTGCCAAATCTGGGCTTTTTAGGAGCTGAGTGTACACCAACCTGGCCAGCTTAGCACAGGGCCCGTGCTCACTAAGCACCACTCAATTTTATCAGAGGATGTGCACAAGCTCTGTGTGCCAGCTTATGGTCTGATGGGCATGCATGTGAGTGTGCATATCTGTGCATGTGTGCAGGTGAGTGTGAATGTCTGTGTGCACATGTACCTGTGAAGATATAATAGCATGTGTGCGAATGCACGTGCACACATATGCTCACACACACACACACACACACACACACACACACACACACACACGTGGATTCTATGAACTGAATGTTGGTGTCTCCCAGATTAGATGCAGAAACCCTGCCTCCCAGAGCAATGGTATTTGGAGGAGGAGCCCGTGGTGGGTAACTGACCTTAGGAGAGATTATGAGGATGGGTGCATGGGACATTTATAACAATAAGAATAGATCCAGGAACGGATCACTGTCCCTGGAATGCAAAGACACAGCAAGAAGCATTCATCCGTGTCTTCATTACTGGTCTATTGCTGTGACAAAAACGACAGGAACAAGGCAATGTCTAAAAGACTGTTTAATGGCGCTTAAGGTTTCAGACAGTTGGAGTCCATGATGGCAGAGCAATGGGATGGTGGCAGGGACAGCTGAGAGCTCACACTCTCAAACTTCAAGAGGGAGGCAGGAAGAACACATTAGGAATGACATCTTTTGAAACCTCAGAACCCGCCCTCAGCGACACACTTCTTCCAACAAGGCCACACCTCCTAATCCTTCCAGAACAGTTCCATCGACTAGGGACTAAGTATTAATATATGAGCCTCTGGGGGTCATTCTGGGAGGAGCCCTCTCAGACAGCTGGCGTCATGGTCCGTCCGAACCTTGATCTTGGACTCTCAGTTTTCAGAACTGAGAAATAGGTGTACCTGAGCTCCAGTCTACAGAGCTTTGCAATGGTAGTTTGGCTGACTGGCTAATGCCGGGACATACAATACAGTATGTGTGTGTTTGGTGAGAGAGTGGCTGGATGACTGCGTGGATATTTGGGTGCCTGTGGGTTGACATTGTTTCCCAGAGCCCAGATGTTTCAAGTGATCTTCCTAGGCTATGGAATCTGTGTCTTCTGGGTTGGCTCCTAGGATGGAGGTAAGACCATATGCCCTCCTGGAAGGAAAGTAGGTGGAGTTTCTAGGGAGCCAGTAGCAGCATAGAACCTGGGTTGGCTTGAGTGCTTTAAGGGAACAAGGAAGCAGGGACCATGTTTAGACCTATGCAGATCCTGCTGACAGGACCGCCCATGGGGTCCCTTCCGGTGCACCTCCAGCATTCTACTCAAATGCCGGACACCTTGTCCTGGGGGAGTTAGCTGGTGGATGCTATCGTATTAGGGACAGAGAGTCTAGTGATGTGATGCTGCCCCAAACAGGAGCCTGGATGGTGAGTCACAGCTGCAGCCCTCAGGCAGACTAGGTTTCTGAGAAGGTTCTAGAAAGTGTGTGCATGCGGGTAGAGTAAGCAGCTTTTCAGCTCACATGCTTCTGAAGGGAATTGGGTACATGTGGTGTCTGTACGCCACATGAGTACCTTTTTGTTTGTTTGTTTGTTTGCTCAAGGAACAGCGGTAGAGGTGGGCAGCAAGGGCTGTCAATAGCTTGTTCTTATCTGAGACAGAAAGTGCTTGTGCCGTGGAAGGGGTAGATAAAACATTCTTGGGACTGAGGGGAGGAGCGTATAGACTTTTCTCTCCTGATCAGGGTCAGGAACCACATTAGCTTTCTATCAGATGCCCCCATGATCAGTGGCAGCCACATCCTTGATTTAGGCAGCAAGCAACTAGCCTGGGTGCCCACAGGTTTTGATAATAAAGTCCCACAGCTAATGGGGTTGCAGGAGGACATGCAGAGAAGACCCTAGCCTCAAGGTAGACTCTTGACTCCCTTACAAGCAGGTGGATCCCGGTCATCTGTTACCTTGACTGCTGGCTGGCCCTTCCTAGAAGGTCACAGATGTTCCTGGAAGCTTGCCAACCGGCCTGATCTGACAGGTCAACCTTGAGTCAGGCCACACCAGAGTCATTTGGTGCCAGATGTGTGGAAGACCTCTGGAAGAGCAAAAGGCCCAGGTCTGCCAGGCAGGAATTCACCCGGCACTGGGACCACCGGGTATATCCCTGAGCTGTGTCCCTCTAGAAGGCATCTGTTGGGTAACACGTGCCCCGAGCAGACACTTTATTTAACACACAGCAGGCAGACACCCCAGGGAAACCGCACTGTCACGACTCAACCTCTCAGAGACGCCATGGCAATTTAAAAAAAGTATAAGTTCTGTACACTTTTTGTCACATCTCCGATGTCCTTCCGCCTACAGAAGCTGTCAAATAAAAATTAATTTTGCTTTAAAAAAAAAAAACACCGTGCATATTTTTGACACTCGATGTCTGTTCATTTGCATGGGACACGTTCTTCCATAATGAATCATCGTAACGCTTAAATTAAACACAGTAAAAGAATGGTTAATGCCACAGCACGCTGACAGTTTAACCTGGCCAATATTTTTATTGCCTTGTACAATAAACCTAACAGAGCACAACTTGCTTTTGACTGGTGGAAAATCGGTTATGAACCGCCGGGGAACGGCCAATTTTTCAAACGCAGCCATTCAGTCATACCAGGGCCACTAAGACTTTTTTCCCCTCCTATACACTATTGCTGTTATAATCTTTTGAGGACATTTTATCACAGCAATAACCACCTCAGAATCGGCCTTTACTGCAGTTAACGACTGGACAGCTGGAGCCGTTACCGGCCTTGGCTTTGCCCCTGGCTATTAGCTAACAAACCAGTTGTTATCTGCAGGTAACAACCAATTTCTTGAGGAATTTTCTTGATGAAGTGACTCACCGGATGCAATTTCCTTCCCCTTCCAGTCCTATCAGCGGGCATCTCAAGGAGCCGGTGGTAAGAAACAAGAGGCTGGTGGATTCCTAGCTCCCAGGTGGGAGACCCCTAAATCCCTACCCTCGGGAGCCACTCCCATGGATGACCGCGGATATCAGGAAAGGATCTCTCTGCTGAGGTAGCCAGACAAAGACGGGATCTTACTGTCTGTGAGATGCTGAGCCCTCAGGAGGCAGATCTGCGCTTCCAGAAACCCGTGGGAGTTTAAGATGAAGCACAAACCAGGAGGGGGAATCAAGCATGTGGGCTCACGCCTCTAACTCGGCGGCGGCATTCCTCAGGTAGCGGCAAGAGGATTAGGGATTCTTTTTGAACTACACCGTGAGTTCTAGGGCGGCCCGAGTAGATACTAAAGACTCGAAAATCAAGTCAATGAGTGAATAAATGATAATTGGTAAATTATTCAGGCACGGAGAGTTGACAATTACTCCACATGGATCAGATCTCTGTCTTTGGGTTTACATACCTTCCTTCATTTGCGCAGCATTTTTGATTATCCATGGAACATGTGTGTGTTTTTTAAAAGGAATTTAATTGTATGTGTGCATGTGCGTGTGCGTGTGTGCGTCTGTGTGTGTATGCACACACCCGTGTGTGTGTGTGTGTGTGTGTGTGTGTGTGTGTGTGTTGGCCAATGAGCAGAGGTCAGAGGATAATTTCGTGGTATCTGTTTTCTCATCTCTCATATGAGTCGTGGGGATGAAACTCAGGTCATCAGATTGGGCCACAAGCACTTTTCCTGGCTGAGCACTTCACCAGCTCAACAAGTGAGTATTTTCAATGGGTGATTACAGGAAGGAAACGCTTCTCTTTTTGACAATGAATCTTTTTTTTTTTTTTTTTTTAAAGAACAAGATCAGCAAATGTAGGTGCCAGCACCTGGGCTGAGTCACGTTCAGGATCAGGGATCATTATGATGAGTTATTATAGGTAAAGTTCAAAGACGGAGTGTAGATACGGGAAGCCAAATTCAGCCCAAGCTGCTTGTGAAGAGGAAGCCCACCCTCGGTGCCCTCAAGCCCCCTGCAGATCCTTCCTGTCTCTCCTTGCTCCAGAGAAGGGCAGCTGCGTCTTGCTTCCTGTGCGCCTGTCTGAGTATCCCCGCCCTCTGTGAAGCCGATGGGTGCTTCAGGCCCAAGGAAGAAGCTGTGGAGCTCTTGCCTGCTCCCAGCCCTCTGACATTCTGCACGTTGATCAGTGTTTACCGTGTGAGATTACGATTCCTGAAATCACAGTGCTGATTACAGTAACTTCACACGTGCGTCTTTAACAAGCAGGGCAAAACAAAAAATTAATGTTCTTAAAAGTGAAGTAAGCTGCTTTTTCCCCCCCTCCAGCCTGAAGAGAAGACCAATTAAAATCACTTCAAAAATTTTTTTAAATGAGTTTTAATTTGACAGAGTGGAATTCTTTTGAGAATGTGAGTTCTGCTAAATATTTGGAATCACCGTAATATCATGCTTACAGAAAACCCACATTGCTTGTAAATTAAATAAGTAAATTGAAAAGAAACCTTGACTTTTAAATGCGCTTTTAGGTGACCTCCCCTGGGGGAAAGGTCTACGTTTTGAGGATCACTTTGGGCAAGCCAGAGGGTAAACCATGTATCATACCCATTCTTAGTCGTCAACTTGACTCCAGCTGGAATGAACTAAAAACCCAAGTTGCTGGGCACATCTGTGGGGCGCTTTTAGTTGATTGGATCTTTTGAGGTGGGAAGACCCACTTTAAATCCAGATCACTCAAGGTTGGGAGAAGGACCTGGGAGAAGGAAGCTGTGTGCCTGGTAGCTCTCTGTCTCACCGCGAGTCCATTTCCTCACTGGCTTTACAGTTCACTTCTTCAGGATTCCAGTGTACACTGAAGACCAGCAGGTCCCAGTCCTCCTGGACTCTTGAACTTTCTGTTGGGAAATAGACACTGTTGGACTAGCTGGACCACGTTCTGTAAGCTACTGTAACAATCCCATGTAACACACACACACACACACACGCGCGCACACGCACATGCACACACACACGCACATTCATCTCATCAGTTCTGTTACTCTTGAGAAGCCCAAACACCACATTTCCAGCGATTCTCAGATTCTGATACTGCCCTGGACTAAAGGGAACTTGTGATTTTAAATCATCGAGAATTTCATAAACCCCACTCTTTAACCTTTTGTAAATGACAAAAGGTGCATCCCGTTTTCAATACTTCTGATCATTCTTCACTAGCCTGGCCCATAAAGCTCATCTTTGCCAAATTTAAGCACTTAAAAAAAAACCCCACCAAACATGAAGTGCTTCAATAAATTTAAATTGGCATATGTTAGGCATAGCAAGGGGAAATAATTCCGGCATTAGAACCAGCGTTAGCTGCTAGTGGCAAGCTAGGTGAGCAAATGGGAGCCTTCAGTGCCACAGGATTGATTTTTAATGACTTCCTATTGATTGGGTACCTTTTAAACCTGATGGCCTCAGGTTGATCTCGCATATCTATCACACAGGATCTTTGACTTGCTTGCTCTATCCAGGACTTGTGGAAGGTTGCTTTCTCTGTCTTTCTAAGATGGTATCCTCAGAGACCTGGGATGTGGGAGGTACCAGGCATGAACACCGAATGGACCACTCTCCAGAACAGCAGAACGTAGTTTGAGATTCTAGCAGGCGTGTCTACCAGCATCAAACTGGGGCCAAGAAGAGATTTACTGTGCCCAAAGTCTCCCCTGGACCAGGGAAGGCTGAGCCCAGAGATTACCCTCTTCTTCTCACTCTCCTCTCCCTCATCTTCCCTGCCTTGCTCTCTAGTGAAGATACTTTCAGGTGATGCCTTGAGTACTCAGTAGCTCCTGCCAGTTCTATGATTGCATCCTCACAGTTCCAAGACCACTAGAGAGGATCTTGTCGTGATACAGCAAGGGAGGCTTAGGTGTGTAAACCTCACTGAGCTAACTTTGGTTACAAGCTCTCCTCTAATCAAGACCCCAGGGTCAGGGTGACTTGAGGTTCTGATTGGACACAATTCCACTTCCAGAGGCAAGACAAGAATGCAGTCCCAAGTGTTTGAATCAGAAATGGATGAGGGGACAGTAGGAGTCTTCTGAGGCACGAAGGCACTAAAGTCTGTGATGCCTTTGGTTCTGTGTGTTGGATGAAATGGTAGGTCAAAATCATTTGAAATTCCGAGTGCAATATAAGGGGAGCTTGGGGATATCACATATAAGGTAGAAACATGAAAGACTCTAGGTAGTGGGGCCAGAGCAAAGCCCTCAGCCAGCTACCCATGATGGAAGAAAGAAAATCACATAGGACATCCTCCTTGACTGATGTGGAAGTTCGCATTGACTATATTTGGGTAGGATGCTAGTTGGCTTTTAAACACTGTGATAAACTACCAGAGACTGTAAACTTATAAGGAAGGAAGGAAGGTTTCTTATTCTCTAGTGGTTGATGTTTCATTTCATAGTTATTCAGCACAGTTAGTTCTGGTGTATGGTGACCTACTGTGTTATGAAGGAGGTATGATAGATACCCGTGCACTTCACAACAGGGTAAAATCAAGACAAAGATGAGGAGGAGACCAGAATCTCACTTCTCCCTTCAGGGACATGTCTCCTAAAAATCCATAGCTTTTGATTTTTACCCTGAGAAGTTATGGTGGTCTGAAAATGCTTGGCCCATAGGGTGTGGTACTGTTAGGAGGTGTGGCCTTGTTAGAGAAAGTGTGTCACTGTGGAGATGGGCTTTGAGATCTCATATATATGCTCAAGTCTGGCCAGTGACAGTCTCTCCTGGCTGCAGTCGGATCAAGACGTAGAAGTCATGGCTCCTTCAGCACCATGTCTGCTTGGATGTTGCCATGTTTCCTGTCATGATGATGATGGACTGAACCTCTGAACCTGTAAGCCAGCTCCAGTCAACAGTTATAACAGTTGCCTTGAGTATGGTGTCTTTTCTCAGTGAGGCAAACCATAAAAAAGACAGAAGGCAGTCCTGGGTAGTGTAAGAAAGCAGGCTGAGCAAACCAGTAAGCACTGTTCCTCTGTGACTTCTGCTTCAGCTCCTGCCTCCAGGTTCCTGCCCTACTAGTTGGTTCTTGCTCTGACTTCTCTCAGTAATGGATTATGACCAGGGAGCTGTGAAATGGGGGAAAAGTCTTGAGGGTTGGGGATTTAGCTCAGTGTTAGAGCAACTGCCTAGCAAGCTCAAGGCCCTGGTTCAGTCCTCAGCTCTGAGAAAATGAAAACAAAAATAATCAACGACAACAAACACACAACAAAACAACAACAAACATACAACAGTAACAACAAACACACAACTACAAACACACAATAGTAACAACAAACACACAACAAACACATAATAGCAACAACAAACACACAACAACAAACACAACAACAAGAACAAGCACACAACAGCAACAACAAACACATAACAACAACAACAACAACAACAACTACAACAACAACAATGACAACGTAACTGACACATACAACCAGGGGGGCATGGTGGCACACAGCTTTAAACCCTGCACCCAAGAGGCACAGGCAAGCAGAGCTCTGTGAGTTTGAGGCCAGCTTGGTTTACAAAGTTCTAGGATACCTAGGACTGTTACATAAAGAAACTCTGTCTTGGAAAACCTATGGAAAGAAGATACAACAAAACAAAAGGAAGAAAGAAACAAAGAAACAAAGAAAGGAAAAGGCAAACCCTCTCTTCCCTACGTTGCTATTGGTCATGATATTTATCATGGCAATACAAAGCAGACTAGAACATCCCCAATGATCTAACCTCCTCCAGATAGACTTCACCTACTAAAGGATCTATCACCCCACAGGAGTGCTGTTGTCTGTGGGAACAAACCTTTTGCAGGCGGTCTTTGGGGGATGTTTCAGATCCAAACTCCAGGAGGCTGGGCAGAAGGAACAGAGTGTTAGAATGTGGCAAAGCATTTGGCACGGCTGTCACATGTGGTGATTTGGGAAATGGGATGCAAACACAGCTCCTGGAGGAAGAGATGCTTACAGTGCCTGCTGACTGCATTTGGCAAGGTGCTAAAGATGAGCTTAACAACAATCATTTCATTCACACGTAGGAAGGAAAAAGGGCAACACTTCCACAGTGTTCCAAAGTGTTGCCCTTCCACAATGTAAGAGGTTCCAAGAAGTAATAGGAAAGACAGATTAGGAAACACTTTTGATAACAATGGCTGATGGAAAGGACCCAGTTGATAGATTGTTTCAAACCTCAGGTGGGTTGAAAGGTTTCAGAGTGGAGGCTAAGGGAAGGCCTGGGGTACCTTGAATATTTTCAACTGATCAAAACCATAGATTATTTATGCAAATGTATGTACCTGTGTGAGTTTATGTGCGTCATAAGTGTGTGGTACCTGTGGAACCCAGTAGAGGGCATTGATCCCTGGGTCTGGAACTACAGATGATTGTGGACAGCCATGTGTGTGCATGAGAATTGAATCTAAGTCCTTTGCAAGAGCATCAAGTGTTCTTTTTTTTCTTTTCTTTTTTTCGGAGCTGGGGACCGAACCCAGGGCCTTGCGCTTGCTAGGCAAGTGCTCTACCACTGAGCTAAATCCTCAACCCCTGCATCAAGTGTTCTTAACTACAGAGTCTTCATCTCTGCACACTCAAAATTCAGTGATGGTGTAGGGCACCTAGAATGCTTTCAACTGATCACAAATTTAAATGGAAGAGGAAAATAAGATGAGATCTTCACCTCCTAAACAACACAGATTGGGCAAGTTAGATTTTTGTCAACTTGATACAAACTAGAGTTACCTAGGGAGAGGAACTCTCAACTGAAGAATTGACTCCACCAGACTGGCTTTCCTGGACCTTCTCTTGTTAATGTTTGATGTGGGAGGGTCCAGACTACCTGGCACAGTGCCCCCTCCCACTGGGTAGTTGGTCCTGAGTTGCATAAGAAAGCAGGCTAAGCAAGTCACTGGGAGCAAGCCTGAAAGCAGTGTTCCTCCATGGTCTCTACTTTGGTTCCTGCCTCCAGATTCCTGTCCTGAGTTCCTTTCCCCAACTTCTCACAGTATTGGACTGTGGCTGGAAAGTGCAAAGCAAATAAACCCTCGCCTCTCCCGAGTCACTCTGAGTCATGGTGTTCATCACAGCAATGGGCAGCAAATCAGGACAAGGCTCACGGTGTGTATTATGAACCTAAGGGGAGGTGGGCTGAGCTGGGAAAAGTGAGCCTCCCATACAATAGGGAAGGAAGCAGATAGGTCAGAGGTAGAAGCAGCAGGATGACCACCTAGCCCCAGATCTAGAGAGAAATAGGAACATATAAGGAGATGAGCTTAAGTATGGGGGAGGCCACCAGGCCCAGGGGGCAAGAGGGAGGGGAGTAATAGAGGCTGTATGAGGACTGAAGGAGGAAGGTGAACCCCAGGGTGACTCGTGGGAACCCAAATATCTCACAGTGTGAGCTTTTTCTCTACTGCCTAGAAAGATAGGGGGACTCTGGAGAGTTTCCTTTGTGTTTCCCAGAAGAGGGAAACAGCTATGCAGAAAGCCTAGGAGGCTATAGCCCAGGCTACTCCTTCGAATCTCTATTTTGGAACAAACGTCTTATTTTGCAGAGAAACGGGCATGAAAAACTGGCTGTACTTAAGAAACTAGGAAAATCTACCACAGCTGGATTGAAACGGCAGGAAAAAGTCCATTCGCTCGGGGAAAGAGCTGGAAAGGCACTCACATCAGAACCTGTGAGCAGGGCCTTTAGAACCTGTGTCTGCTCAGTTACAATAGAGATATTTGAAGCTCCTTGTACCCTGGGGAGGCCATTACAAGGAGCAGCTTCTGAGGTAGCCTACTTCCCGACAAGAAGTGGTACAGACCTCAACCCTACTTTATAGCCCAGCAGAAAGAAAAGTGTCCATGTCTACCTGAGACAGTGTCCAGGGTGCCAGTCCACAGTAAGAATGTCATATGGAAAGAAAGAGTGACCACCACACAAATGGATATTTAAAGAACATAACGGAAAAGACACACAGCATATAAGACCAAAGGGATCATTGCTGGAAAAGGGTGGGAGCTCTAAGAAAGAAGCAGGAAGGGGCTTTGAGGAAAAAAAAACACAAGAGGAGTGGGAGGCTCTAAGAAGAAAGCGAATGGCAGTGCACATGAATGAAGGTGCACAGCAACACGTAAAGATTGTTATAGGCTCACGAGAGACCAGGAAACTTCACAGCAGAGTGAACTTGAAGACAGGTCAGAAAATAACACCTAGGAAAAAGGGGGCAATATGAACCAGTCTATGGTATGCCCTGCAGTAATCCTGAGAGGAGAAGACAGAGAGGGTAGGACAGACGAGGCATTTGAAGAAACAGTAACTAAATAAATAATAATAACTAAATAATAGAATGACTAAATGAATAACTATAGAAAATTTCAGGCATGAAATGCACCTACCCACAAAAACTCAGAACGAAAATGAAAAACAAAACCAATAAATCAAGTAGTCACATTACATCCTATCCACTGAAAGCAGAAGAGAAAATCCAAGAGGTAAATTATATATGAAAAAAAAAAACCACCAAGGGTCCTTACCATCAGAAATTTGGTAAGCTAGAAGAAAATGGGGTGGCAGCCTCAAAGTGGTTTAAAAATGGTCTACCTGGAACTCTGTACCCAGTGAGAATATTTTTCGAAATATAGAAGACTTTTTTTAAAAAAACAAACAGTAGAATTAGGGAAGTTACTTCTCGAAGATTTAAGTTGGAGGGTATCGAGGAGGAATCTGGCAGCTGATATAAGATTTGGAAGTGTCGAAGATTTGGGAGTAAGAATGAAGACCTGTTCTGCTTTAAGGTGTAATCCATAGGACATGTTTCTATGGGAGCATCTCAGGTGGCTGCCACCCCAGAGGAGGAAGGCTCTCTGGCTAGTTTTTTTGTGCACACTGCTAACCCGGAGTAGAGAAAGGCTTTGCCACTCCCATGTGTGTGAGGCATTGGAGTCCTTAACTTGGCCATGTTGATGCCAAACACTACACCTCCCCTTAGAGCCTCATCAACTCCCAACACTTTCTCCTCCTCCTCCTCATCTTCCTCCTTACCACTTTCTTCTTAATTCTCCTTCTGAGGTCAAACCCAGGTCCTTGAGCATGCTAGGAAAATGCTTTACTGCTCAGCTAGGACTCCAGTCCTTTCTTATTTATTTTAAATGTTGTGCTTTATTTTTCTATGTATAGACATTTTCCCCATGTGAATGTTTGTATATCACACTTGTTCCTGGTGCTGATGGAGGCCAGAGGAGGGCATCAGATCCCTTGGGACTAGAGTTAACAACAGTAGTCCATGGCTGTCATGTGGATGCCGTGAACTGTACCCAAGCATTCTTTTTTTTTTTTAAATTTTTTTTAATACAATATTTTTTTTTATTAACTTGAGTATTTCTTATATACATTTCGAGTGTTATTCCCTTTCCCGGTTTCCGGGCAAACATCCCCCTCCACCCTCCCCTTCCTTATGGGTGTTCCCCTCCCAACCCTCCCCCCATTGCCGCCCTCCCCCCATAGACTAGTTCACTGGGGGTTCAGTCTTAGCAGGACCCAGGGCTTCCCCTTCCACTGGTGCTCTTACTAGGATATTCATTGCTACCTATGGGGTCAGAGTCCAGGGTCAGTCCATGTATAGTCTTTAGGTAGTGGCTTAGTCCCTGGAAGCTCTGGTTGCTTGGCATTGTTGTACTTTTGGGGTCTCGAGCCCCTTCAAGCTCTTCCAGTTCTTTCTCTGATTCCTTCAATAGGGGACCTATTCTCAGTTCAGTGGTTTGCTGCTGGCATTCGCCTCTGTATTTGCTGTATTCTGGCTGTGTCTCTCAGGAGCGATCTACATCCGGCTCCTGTCGGTCTGCACTTCTTTGCTTCATCCATCTTGTCTAATTGGGTGGCTGTATATGTATGGGCCACATGTGGGGCAGGCTCTGAATGGGTGTTCCTTCAGTCTCTGTTTTAATCTTTGCCTCTCCCTTCCCTGCCAAGGGTATTCTTTTTCCTCATTTAAAGAAGGAGTGAAGCATTCACATTTTGATCATCCGTCTTGAGTTTCGTTTGTTCTAGGGATCTAGGGTAATTCAAGCATTTGGGCTAATAGCCACTTATCAATGAGTGCATACCATGTATGTCTTTCTGTGATTGGGTTAGCTCACTCAGGATGATATTTTCCAGTTCCAACCATTTGCCTACGAATTTCATAAACTCGTTGTTTTTGATAGCTGAGTAATATTCCATTGTGTAGATGTACCACATTTTCTGTATCCATTCCTCTGTTGAAGGGCATCTGGGTTCTTTCCATTTTCTGGCTATTATAAATAAGGCTGCGATGAACATAGTGGAGCACGTGTCTCTTTTATATGTTGAGGCATCTTTTGGGTATATGCCCAAGAGAGGTATAGCTGGATCCTCAGGCAGTTCAATGTCCAATTTTCTGAGGAACCTCCAGACTGATTTCCAGAATGGTTTTACCAGTCTGCAATCCCACCAACAATGGAGGAGTGTTCCTCTTTCTTCACATCCTCGCCAGCATCTGCTGTCACCTGAGTTTTTGATCTTAGCCAATCGCACTGGTGTGAGGTGAAATCTCAGGGTTGTTTTGATTTGCATTTCCCTTATGACTAAAGATGTTGAACATTTCTTTAGGTGTTTCTCAGCCATTCGGCATTCCTCAGCTGTGAATTCTTTGTTTAGCTCTGAACCCCATTTTTTAATAGGGTTATTTGTTTCCCTGCGGTCTAACTTCTTGAGTTCTTTGTATATTTTGGATATAAGGCCTCTATCTGTTGTAGGATTGGTAAAGATCTTTTCCCAATCTGTTGGTTGCCGTTTTGTCCTAACCACAGTGTCCTTTGCCTTACAGAAGCTTTGCAGTTTTATGAGATCCCATTTGTCGATTCTTTTAAAAGGCTTTTTTTTTTCTTTTTTCGGAGCTGGGGACCGAACCCAGGGCCTTGTGCTCGCTAGGCAAGCGCTCTACCACTGAGCTAAATCCCCAACCCCGTACCCAAGCATTCTTAACCATCTCTCTAGCCCTCTTTCCTTATTTTTTTAAAGACAAGCACTTAAAGCTATAAATTTGCCTCTGCACACTGCCTCAACTCTATTGATATCCTGTGTTTTTTATTTCCTTCATGTTAATTTGCAATGTACCTTTCATTTCTTCTTTTTAAAATGAAATATAATATTTGATTTTTCATAATTCTATGGATTTCCTAAATTGGTTTCTAATCTTATTACTACATATTAATTGTACAAAATGGTGATTCACGGTGACATTTTTGTACATGCATGTAAAGTACTTGAGTTATATTTACTTCTCTCCATCAGCCTTACTTATTATTAACTCTTTCAGGTCCCTCTCCTATTCCTTAACAGTCTCTCTCTCTCTCTCTCTCTCTCTCTCTCTCTCTCTCTCTCTCTCTGATGTACTTCTTAAAAATGAGTTCTCGTTTTCTATTATATGGTTAGAGAGTGTATTTCATCTGACCCAATCCTCTAAGATCTGTGGAGGTTGTCTAATATACAGTGCATTCTGGATAATCCCCATGATGTCTAGTCATCTCTTACTCTTCATTGATAACAGTGAAGCTAAGACTGTCTAGTCACCTCTTACTCTTCATAGACAACAGTGAAGCTGTCTACTAAGACTGTCTAGTCACCTCTTACTCTTCCTAGACAACAGTGAAACTGTCTACTAAGACTGTCTAGTCATCTGTTGCTCTTCATAGACAACAGTGAAACTGTCTACTAAGACTGTCTAGTCATCTCTTACTTTTCATAGACAACAGTGAAACTGTCTACTAAGACTGTCTAGTCATCTCTTACTTTTCATAGACAACAGTGAAGCTGTCTACTAAGACTGTCTAGTCATCTCTTACTCTTCATTGATAACAGTGAAGCTAAAACTGTCTAGTCACCTCTTACTCTTCATAGACAACAGTGAAGCTGTCTACTAAGACTGTATAGTCACCTCTTACTCTTCCTAGACAATAGTGAAACTGTCTACTAAGACTGTCTAGTCATCTGTTGCTCTTCATAGACAACAGTGAAGCTGTCTACTAAGACTGTCTAGTCATCTCTTACTCTTCATTGATAACAGTGAAGCTAAAACTGTCTAGTCACCTCTTACTCTTCCTAGACAACAGTGAAACTGTCTACTAAGACTGTCTAGTCATCTGTTGCTTTCCATTGCAAGTTTTTGCTTCATATATTTGTTGCCCTGTTGATAGGCATGCATATGTTTATTATTGTTATAGGCTCTAGATGGACTAACCTTTTATTATAATCCAACAACTTTTATTGCAGCAATTTTTTTTGTGTGTGCTCTTGCCTGTTTAATTTGATGTCAATGTGGCTCTATTTCCTGTTTTCTTATGGTTTCTGGTTGCAAATATATAATAACATTTAAGCGGTTTTAATTGTTTAAATCATTGAGTATAAATGTGTTTTGGGATAGTATATAGTTTGACAGCACATTTTTTTTCCCTAGGTAAATATGCTTCCTTTTTTTTTTGGTTAATCTGCATTTAGTACCATAATCTGTATTAGTGAGAGTTCTCCAAAGGAACATAAATGAATATATATATATATATATATATATATATATATACATTACATTTATTTACTAGAAGGGGATTTCTTAGATTGGCTTACATAGAATGGTCTAAATTGTCCAACAATGGCTCTCTCACACTGGAGCCAAGAATTCTGTAGTTGTTCCTTTAGTGGGCCTGGATGTCTGAACAGTCCCATACTGGCTGGGAGAGCCTGGAGGATCTGTGGAGAGCTGCTGGTCTTCAGTCTGTGTTGGCATCCTGGAAAAGCTGGTTCTAATACTAGCAAAGGAAGGCCTCCGCATCGAGGACGAAGGCGGTCAGGCAGAAAAAGCAAAGCCTCCTCCTTTCACCCTAATTTCAGGTGCGTCTGTCTGCTCCACCCAAATGATCCGATCAAGAAAGCCCCTTGCAGGAGTATCCATCAGCTTGTGCCTTAGTGGATTTTGGATTCAGTGAAGCTGGAAACCAAGATTAGCCATCACGTTATTGAGGCAGTTAGATTTACAGTTGCCGCCTGATCTTATGCCTTCTGCCCTGTTGTTTGGCCATTATTCTTTCTTACTGTATTATTTTGCATCTCAATACTTGTAAATTAGAAAATTTAATTTCCTTAACTATATTTTACTGTATTTTAAAATTTCTTTCTTTATTTATTTTTGGTGTTCATTCGTGTGCAGACCTTTTATCTCTTCATTTATCAAATGCTCTTCGTGGACATTCTTTATCTCCAGTTAAGTGGAGACACATTACAGCTACGGTGTTACAATGTTGTTCCTGCTCTCCCTTTGTGCTATTGTTTTTTATCAATGTTCCATCCGTGAACGTTACAAACTCAGCAAAAGCATTTTTTTAAAAAAATAAATCTTATGTCTTTAAAGAGTCTGTAACAGGTCACCCACAGCAGAGCCTCTATTCTATGAGAGGGGAGTGGGAACAGGGGATCCTCCCCTAGCTGCTCAGATTCCGTTATTTGGAAACCTCCTTCAGAACTGGCAGTTGAGGCAGCATCAGAGATACCCAGTCCCTGGCCCACAAAGATGGCCTTCTGTTTTGGGAGGTGTGGTGGGAGGATGAAGGGACACTGTGTTCTTGTTTGTACCGGTCTGCAGTGCAGTTTCTGCTCTTCTGAGTTGGGAGGAAGAAGGCAACAAGAACAGGCTTAGTTCAAATGCTGGGCCCACTGCGTTTGATAAATTGTCTGCATTTGCTGTCTGCTTTAGAACACTTCTAACATTTTGGTTAGTCTTTAAAAAAATAATTTTCACTGGAGGCTAAGCCTTTATCTCCGTATGAGGTAAAACTATGGATTCCAGATGAGCCATGCCATACATGGACTCAATGGAAAAACTTCCTCAACTCAAGAGTAGCAAATTCCCAAGGCTGCCATCATCTGCATTGGTGAGCATTGAACATTCTCTCCCTAGGACTGGGATCGGGGCAAGACTGCTTCTCCCATTTCTTCAACAGAACTGTGGAAGCTAATGCAATGAAGCAAGAAGAAGAAATAGAAGAGAAGTACATTAGCAAAGGTGGGGATTTCTCTATTTTTATAGGACAAAACTACCAAGGTGGAAAATGATATAAAATTTAAAAATTCTGACACAAATAAATGAATTCATCAAGGTTTAGGGATACAAGATCAACATACAAAGTCAAATCACATTTCTAAATACTAGATCTGTAGAATTTCAATCCAAAATTTATAAAATTGAAGACCCGTCATAGCACAAAAATGAAATATTTATATGTAAATCTGATAAAATAATTTGTGAAGGGTCTGTATGCTGAAATCTGTAAAACGCAGAGGAAGGAAGTCAGAGACTTAAATAACAGGAGAGAAATCCACAACTGTGGATTGGAAGACTCCATACCACTAAGATGTGAGTTCTTTCCAAGTTGATCTAGGAGTCAGTCAACAACACTACCCCAAATCCTGTCTTTGGAAACAAATACTTATTAATCCCAGTATTCCTTCAGGAAGGCATAGCAAAGAAAATAGGAAAGCTAAAATAATTTCGAAGAAGAACACAAAGTAGAGAACTCGAACGAAGTAGACAGTTCAAGGCTCTTCGAGAAGCAGCTGAAGCCCTGACATTTATTTTTTGAAAAAGTTATAGGAGTCAATAGAACAAAATACAGTCCAGAGAGAGCTCTCACAAAAGACTTACATAATGATAAAAGTTCCATCTAAGCGGGGGGACAATCTTTTAATGAAATTGTGCTTAGAAAATGGAAAGTTCCCATGTAAAGAAATGACCCGTGACCCAGACTTCATATCTTATACTCTTGAAACAGCTCACAATACGGGGCTGAAGAGGTGGCTCAGTGGTTAAGAACACTGCCTACTCTTGCGGAGGACCTGGGTTTGATTCCCAGTACACACGGTAGCTCACAGCTATCTGTAACTCCAGTCTCAGAGGATCCAATACATTTTGGCCTCTGTGGGCACCAGGTATACACAGGGTGCACAGCACACATATATGCAAAAACGCCTATACACATAATTTTTTTTCTTTTCTTTTTTTCGGAGCTGGGGACCGAACCCAGGGCCTTGCGCTTGCTAGGCAAGCGCTCTACCACTGAGCTAAATCCCCAACCCCTACACATAATTTTTTAATTGAAAAATATAACCCCTACGATAAAAGCTCACAATGATTCAGAGGTATGAGACTACACAGCTATGAACTTCTAGAAGAGAAAACAGGAAAATGTCTATGTCTGAATTAGGTTAGTGTTCAAATATGATGCTGAAACTATAGCTCGTAATAGAAAAAAGATAAAAGTTTCATTTAAAAATTAAAAAGTTCACATTTTAAAAAATGTAAAAGTACACTATTAGTATAATAAACAAGACACATACTAGGAGAAAATATCTGCAAATGTTTCTTCTAGCAAAGCAGGGTATCATGGCTCATGCCTATATTCTGAGCACTTAGGAGGCTGAGGCAGGAGGGTTCATATGAGTTTGAGGCCATCCTGGGCTACACAGTAAGTTTCAGGCTAACCTGTACTACAGAGTGAGATCCTAAAAATAGTAGCAATAGAGGCAGCAGCAGCAGCAGCAGCAGCAGCAGCAGCAACAACAACAACAACAACACACACACACACACACACACACACACACACACGGTGTGGAGGAAGGACATGGAGAGGGTGATGGAAATGGAGACAGAGACACATAGAGATACAGAAATACAAATGTGTGTTTGCATGGAGAAAGCACCTATTAAATACTTTGGCCTGCGAGCAATGGTGGCTGCCGTTAGCATGCTGAATGCTCTAAGCTGTCTTCCCAGGTGCCATTCTTCCACATAGGGATCCCAAACTTACTATCGTAGAAGTAATGAACTCCAGCATGGGACCGGGGAGAATTCAAGATGAACTGAAACAACGAGTCATTCAAGACAGTCAGAAATTGGATATGGTGGCTCCTGCCTCTAAGCTCAACACTGGGGAGGAGGGGGCAGAAGGAGCTTAAGTTGGAAGCCATGCTGTGGGGTATGTTGTTGGGATACTCTTCTTCACATTGTGTAGAGATATGTTTCTGTGTTTCCAATTGTTAATTCTGTACTGGCAGAGAACTGAATGCGGGCAGGATCCTGGTATTGTCATTTCTATGACCTATCACTGGACTTGTGCTTTGAAAATATCTGTCCTCCCTCACTTGCCTAAAGGCAATCCAGAATTGTATCAGACATTCTGGTTGGTCATAATAAAGATCTGACAGTCAATAGTTGGACAGGAAACCGAGGGTGGAACTTTCTGGAAGGGAAGAGTGATGTAGGAGAAGAAAACAGATGCTGGAGATTCAGGAAACAGACATGGGCACAGCAGAGCAGAGAAAGGTAGAGGGCTGGCCACGTGGCAGGTCATAGGCCAGTTAATCGGGATGAGTTTAGAGTAGGTGGCAGACTAGCCATGCAAAAGGTCTCAGCTTTAAACTATGTTAGAAGCCTCCGTGCCGTTATTTATACCCCTGATGGTTCCTAGAACGTCCTGCTATAGTATACAATGATAGCTAGGTCAGCCAAGGTTATGTAGTGAAATCCTATTTCCAAAAGAGAAGAGGAGGAGGAAGAGGAGGAGGAGGAGGAGGAGGAAGAGGAGGAAGAAGAGGAGGAGGAGGAGGAGGAGGAGAAGACACAGAGGAAGATGAGGAGGAGAAAGAAGAAAAGGAGGATGAGGATGTGCCCAGTGGTAGAACATCTGCCTAGAATCCAGTAGCGAGGGGTTGGCATGTGTATGTGTGTGTGTGTGCGTGTGCGTGTGCGTGTGCGTGTGCGTGTGTGTGTGTGTGTGTGTGTGTGTGTGTGTAATAGAGTCCAAGTTGGTGATTGGCTGATAGCTAGATCACCTTCTAAGCTTGGCCCACCATTCTGTCATCATGAGGACTTAGTCTTTATTTTTCACAAGGTTACTGTGGTGTCATGGCCTCTGTGCTGCCCACTGGGCCTCCATCTCCCCCTGTAAGTCTTGCATGCCTCAAGGAAACCATGGTAGATGGAGAGCTCGTTTCATTTTTTTTTTTTTTGCATCCTTTCTCCAAAATGAAAACATAAGGCAGAGGGATTCTGAGTCTTCACAGCACACATACATACTCCTAGTGCTGCCAGGAACAGTGTCAAACAAAACAACTCAAAATTACAAACAGAACCAACTAACCAATCAGCCAAAACAACAACAACAACAACAACAACAACAAAATACCAAGCTGGGGAGGTTCTCAAATACAAAAGACTGGTCCTCAGTGTCAAGGTCACAACAGGTAAGGACAGACTGAGGCACAGTTACAGATTGAGGGAGAGGGAGCAGGAAGCCACCTGGACGCTCAGTTTGACAATCACTTCATAGTTTATGCAATATATAAACACTAAACAACTGGGTGACACATACAGGGGAATCCCCTGCACTGGTTTTGCAACTCTTCTGTAAAATTATTTCAAAATAAAAATTTGAAAACATCACCGAAAGTAAGGAGAGAGGGAGCCAGGGCTGGGGGGTTGGGGACAAGGAACAAAACAAGGAGTTTGGCCAAAAACTGTGGGCATACTTTAGCAGCACACAGAGTTTTCTAGAGGCAAGCAAATAAGAGGCCCATGGCACCGAGTGAATGTACTGGCAAAGCCCTTTCCAAAAAGATGGGCTGTTAGAGACTTAGAGTCATTTTTGGGCTCCCACTCCATTCTGAGTAGGAGATCATCGGAGAGTGAGAGGGACCTTCTAGGTGGCAGAGCCAGGACCAAGGGAACTGGCATGGTGAGCAGAATCAAAGGCTGACCCCAGGGAAGGTCCCTGGCGAAGGGCCTGAGAATGCTCTGATGGAATTCTGGAATAGCTTTGGCAAAGGTCTGCTGGGGTGTAGCTTTGTCCTTTCTGAGTGGGGGTGCCAGCTTTTCTTCTTATTGTACAGATTGTGTGCACATTGGAGCCTATTTTCCTAAGCCCCGGCTCACCGTGAGTGTGTTTCCGGGGCAAGATGGCTTCCATGCAGCTGGGTCTGGTGAAATACAGCGTCCGCTTCATAACTTCCGGTGCCCAAAGCAAGTCTGCAGAAGCGGTATGCCTGTTTCTGGCGACATGAAGCTCTCTGACGATCCTCCCATGCCACAGCCGCCAGAGTGACTCGGAAGGTGCTAACTCCTCTCATGGGCCCAGAACGAGGACAAGATTGGGGTGCAGTTGCAGGGAGATCCGAACGTTTGTTTTCAGTCACCGAGACTAGAGGTTGGGTGTTTTCTAGTAGAACGTACCTGAAGTTGAATGTGGATGCCAGGCAAGGAACTCCAAACTACTCCAAAAGCTATATACTACCTTGAGACAAAACTGGGATGTATCAGCTAGCTACTGTAATCCTCCATCAACAGTCCACACACTCCAGTCACTGTTTTTCCTCTGCTGGGTGGGACGGGATTTGTAAGATCCAGGAGAAGAAGGTCTGTAGGGCTGAGTCTGTGCGCGGTTTTTCTCTCACAGTTATTTTGGTGTTTAAAAATCCAGCCTTCCGGTATGTTTGCAATTGACTATTCTCCAGTCTGTCAGGGTAAGAAGGAGCCGTGAGAAGTCCTCAGTTCAGACAAAGTGTATACACGGGGCTGATGCAGTGGCTGCCATGCGACATGCTTGGTGGCACCACTCACCAAACCTTTATACATTGTCTGCTGGGAGCCACCAAACTGGGAGCCAGAGACCTGACGGTGCTCCTTCTCTGCGCAGACTCACTAGGGGTTGACTCTCTGGGTCCCGGACCCTCTGTGTTCTTTGAGGGATTAGAGAGTCAGGGCAGATGAAAGAGATGTTTGTCATGAAAGTTTAATTTTGTCAATGAGTCTGTTATGATTAAAATCTCCATTGTCATTTGGATTGGATGGGGAGAGGCCAGGAGACCACCATGGCAAGGTCTAGGCTGTCCGTGAGGGCAATTCAGAGCCTGTTGGATCTTTGGGGCGCTGTCTAATGAGCTCTTGATGAATAAATTCTATAGTGGCATTATTGGGAGGTGGTGACAGGTGGGAATTGGGGCCTCCTCGGAGGAAGTAGGGGGGGTACTCATGAGGCTTTATCTTGCCCTGGTTTCCCATATCCCTTTGCTCCACATTCTGAACCACGAAAGACTAAAACCACGAGAAAAAGAAACCTTTCCTCACCTACATGCGACTATCACTGAGTCCTTTCTGTAAAATAAAGAAGCAAAAGGCGGCCTGGCTTGGGCCTGTTTTTGACGATCTTATCCCGAAAAGGGCGTTGGCTCTGTACTTCTGCACCGGCAAGCGCAGGAGGCAGTTTTCAGCACAGGACTTCGTTTGACTTTGGTTGTGCGCACTCCTCCCCTCTTTACAGAAATGCACTTGGCAGCCCAGCTCCTTCACCATACACGCAACCCGCTCCGAACAAGGTACTTTGTCACCTCAGAACCCAGGACCCCACACTCTACCAGTACCACACACTGAACAGTTAGAGCTCTCTGTCCCTAGAAACAGCTATGTTTAGACAGCTTCTGTTTAAGCATATTTCTAAGGTAGGTACGTATAAAGAATACAGAGGTCAGTCTAGCCTGAGTTCGTTTTGGGCACATGCAAGCAATACAGCAAAACCGTGTCTTCAAGTAAACTTTTAGGGAGAATCCCTCATTTATATAATCGTATGCCTATACACAACTGCGCAACCGGGCCACGTGATTACGTTAAGAGAAGGTACATGCCCAGTAGTAAAAAAAGAACATAAGACACAATCTGTCAGTCAAAACACAGACCACTCCCACAGCCGTCCCTTAGCAACCAGCTCCTCCTTCTCTTGAACCCTCTAATGTGAACCCCCAAACAACGACCAGGGCCCCTGAGAACTCTCACTGCCATAATCACTGTCATTCTCCATAGCGTCCCCTCCCCTCGCTAGTTTGAAAGTCTATGTGGCCCATTATTTTCAATTCCTGAAGTTTAATTTTTAATTTCAATTCAAGAATCCAGAAGCAGCCTTTCAGACCCCCAAGCGTCAGTAACGTTTCTTCAGGAAACCCCTCAGGCTTCTTAGAACACACTTTGGGAACTCCCGGGGGCTCATCAAGTTCAGACAGTGTGGCTTTTCGATTCACCAGGAACAGATTGTGCTGTCATATTTCAGCTTCTTGAAGTGGACAGGTACTTCTGGACTGTGGGCTCTGTGACCCTCAGCTGGTACCTAACGTCCTAAGTCTGAAGCCAGTAAACACCCATAGGGGTCTCTTTCACAGGACCAGAAGAGCAAAAGAAAATAAAAAAACCTGGGGTGCTTGGACTCAAGGCTTATAATCCCTAGCATTCCCAAGATGGGCAAGAACAGTGGGAGATAAAGGGCAGCCTGAATTTTATAATGAGATCTTATCTCAAAATACTCTGTGTGTGTGTGTGTGTGTGTGTGTGTGTGTGTGTGTGTGTGACAGAGAGAGAGACAGAGACAGGAAGGCGAAGAGAGAAAGAGAAAGACAGAGACACACAGAAAAAGATCATAAAGGGAGACACAGAGACAGCCACACAGAGAGATTGAATGTAAAATTCAAAGCTCTGTTCTTTGGCACCTGGACCAGCAGGGCCTCCCTGTGGATCCCCTGTCTTGGGAGAACTATCAAAGGCTTTGCATCTGAGTGTTCTGGGTTCCAACTCCTTGACCACTGTGGCCTCATTCCAGTTTTCCCATCTGGAGAGAGGAGTGCCTGCATAACAGGAAACAGAACCAAGAGTTGGAAGGGTTAATGTGCAGGAAGAGCCCACCTCAGCACCTGGCCAAAACACACCCAGCATTACCTTTGTTACGTTTGTTATCTCTCAGTCTCTTCCTTGTGTGTACGCATGCACTCTGGCTGTGTGTACGCATGCACTCTGGTGTGCCGACAGGAACCTGGAGGCCATCACTCCTCCTGCCTTTCCTGAGTCCGTTTACCTGTCTTTCATATACAACCCTCGCAGGAGTGTGTATCAATGTGCTGTGGTCAGAATGGAGAAGTCTAGGAGCTGGGGAGATGGCTCAGCAGTTAAGAGCACTTGCTGCTCTTTCACAGGAACCGCTTTCCATTTCTAAAACCCAAGTCAGGTGGCTCACAACTTCTTGTTAGGTCCAGGTTTAGCAGATCTGAATCCTTTTTTCCCCACAGGCAGCTGAACACATCACACACACATACACACACACACACACACACACACACACACACACACACACACACACGCACATGCACACACATGCTCATACACATACTCTTAAAACCATTTTAAGTTTATCTGTACCTGTGTGTGTGTATGTGCACATCATGTGCCTGAAGTACCAACAAGGACCAGAAGAGGGCACTGGGACCCTAGATCCGCAGTTATAGGCAGCTGAGAGTTGCTTGACATGGGTGCCGGGAACTGATCGTGGGTCCTTTGTGAGAGCAGTGGGTAGGCTTAACTCACAGTATCTTTCCAGCCACATCCCTACACATGATGTAAAAGAAAGGAAAGGAAGGAAGGAAAGAAGGAAGGAAGGAAGGAGATCAGATCTGGTGGTGCTAAATTAGTGAGGCCCATGATAGAACTGGCTTAGAGCCAATGATCTTCCAACAGTGCTTCTGGTTACAGTAGCTGCAAAGGTATTCACAAAATTCTGTCACAAGTAACCCTGGGATGGCAACCCAGAACCTAGACATCAATGTCGCTGAAGCCAACGACTTTTGTCACCAACCCTCATGCAGCCTACGAGGTGATGGTCAGTCAGCTGGTCTACTCTATTTCCCGACAGACCATCAACATCAACAGAGGGTTGCCATAACCCGAGACTGTGTGTATTTCCTTGTGGCTCAGAAGGAGTTAAGTGAAATAAAGAATATTATCAATATTGTATCAGTCACAGATGAGAAACTACAGACCGGGATCAGTGTAATTCATTCATTGGTTTATGGACACCGAGTCCTCCGGGGACTGTCACAAATCCACTTGATGTTCCTGAGTGTGAGATGTAGCATTTGGATCTTTGATTTAGCTGAAAGATGTGTAAAAACTCATGCAGGCAGACAACTCCCTACAGGCGATTCATCTGTGTTGGCTTTTACGTAACAGTTATTCCAATCAAGTGTCGGCAGTAACTTAAGCCCTGTAACTCGCATCTGAATTCGCATTTCTGAGACTATGGATCCTGGAGGAGCAGCGGCAGAGGTACAGTGTCCTCCTGGGAGAGGGGTCTTTCTCACTTTCTGTGGTAGAGGTGGGCATATCTAGCAGGGGGGGACATGTTTGGAGAGAGGATGTGGCTGTGACTCCAAGGCTCTAGTCCTGTGGAAGGGTATCAGGGTGGGGATGGTCAGGCCACAGTCACGCTATGGTTGACTCAGAAGCTCAGAAGAGCTGAGGACCGGGGCTCTGAGGTTAATAACTTGATGGGTATTTTTCAGTCATTTTTTTCCTCCTCCAAGGTGTGCGGGCTTGTCCCTCGCACGGCTGCCCTCTGGCTCTGAGTTTCTTTCTGGGTTCTCATAACCTGTACCAAACATGAGAGCAGGACTGCTTCCTGTTAACGCCTTCAGTGATGCTAAACTTGTGGGTGGGGGTTGGGGCTGAAGCTCAGGGGCAGAGTATGTTCCTCGCATAGGAGACACCTTGGGTTCCGGCCTCATAAAAAAGAAGATAAGTTAATATGTTCATAAGTCAAAGCAAAAATGCACCTTGAATTTTCTTTCTTTCCTTCCTTTCCTTTCCTTTCTTAGGACAGAGTCTCAGTGGGTAGCCAGAGCCAGCCTTACACTCACTCTAACGTAGTGGTTTCAATAGGTATGGCCCCTACGGACTCACTGGTGTGAACGCTTGGCCCGTAGGATGCACGGCCTTGCTGGAAGAGGTGTGCTACTGTGCAGGCAGGCTTCGAGGTCGCAGATGCTCAAGCTAGGCCTAGTGTGGCATTCGCTTCTGCTGCCCGTGGGTCAAGGTGTAGAACTCTCAGCTCGTTCTCCAGCACCATGTCTGCCTGCACGCTGCCGTGCTTCCCGCCATGACAATAATGGACTGAACCTCTGAACCGTAAGTCAGTCTCCATTAAATGTTTTCACCTTTTAAGAGTTGCCATGGTCATGGTGTCTCTTCACAGCACTGGAAACCCTAACTAAGACATCTATAGCTCAGACTAGCCTCAAACTCATGATTCTCTAGCCTTTGCCTTCTAAGGGCTTGGATCCCGGGCATAAGGTATCATGCTAACAAGCGATTGAATTTTCGTACGTCCAAAGCAACGCCATGGCCTATGGATGTGAGTGGACTTCCCATCCCATTTTTTAATTGATGCAGGATGCTACGATGGACCCGGAGCTCATCAGTGCTGATGGAGGAAGCCTTTGCAGCTTCCAAGCTCTGAGTCCTCAAGAGCGCTTGAGTAGAGGGTTCACTTACAACCCTGCATGGCAGAGGGTAAAATCAAGGGGTAGCTCGGTTAGCAAATCGTTTCGAGTTATACAGTTTGTACAGTGTCAGAGCTGGGCTTCAAAACTGGCCTGCTGACCTGGGCTGCGAAGTCCACACCCACGGAATCAGCAGGACTCACCAGCTCTACAGTGTCAGGCTGTCCCACCCTACCCATCACTGGCTTAGTGACATTTATAATATTTGCAGGGGGAACGGCATCGCAGCCCTACGAGGAAGTAACTCACGGGCAGGCCAGCTATGCTTCACTTGTATCAGAGGAGGCACGGGAGTGGAGTCTACAAGCCAGAAGGTTGGCACACCCCCTTCCCATCCCCCATTGTGGTAGGCTTGGAACCGGAGGATTCCAAGGGTGATATGCTAGCAAGTTCCATGACACTTAGTATTCTGAGGTGAATTGCCTTCTAACCATAGGAGAACTGAGGCAGAGCAAGGAGTTACTCAGGCAGATGCCGATCTCTATAGCACACACAGAAGCATCATGGCGAAGATGAACAGGCAAACACCACCTGCAGCTCCTCTGGAGGCTGGTGTGACGGTCGGATCTTAGTAGGGATTTTAGAAATACGGGTAGAGAGTGGGAGACAGGCAAGTTTCAGGGAGATTAATGAATCAGAGGTTTTTAGAATGGATAAAAGGCAGTGGTCCTCACAAATGACAAATCACGACTATCGAACAGGATATAATATTAAGATCATCTGACAACAGGAGACATCAGAGAGGGGAGCTGTGGGAGGGAGTGTCCGGGTCAAGGGGTATTTAGTAAAAAGAAGGGAGGGGATTCCCTTGGGACTGTAGCAAGCAGCTACAGCAACCTCACTGGGCCACGATGTTCTGTGGCTGCTTCCTCTGCAAGGTTGCCCCTTGGGCTTCTGGGAATGGAGGGTGTGTGCTACTCAGAGCCAGCAGCTGGAGAGGAAGCCTGGGCTGCAAAGCACCAGGAAAGGTTTCCCCCACTGTTGGTTCTAGCAGCCACCGTCCACCCAAGCCTTCACACTCCTACAGATGACGGAATGGAAGGGGGCAGGGCCCTGGGGTGCATTTACTCACCACTCCTGAAGGAGGGGAGTCAAGGGGGTGTCTGGGAAGGGAGTATCCTGGTTCCTCCTAAACTTATCTCAGGCGAGAGGACACATTTAGCCTCTGAGACTTAGACAGTACTCAGTAAGGCTAAGGGTGAATGTTTATTGGGCCTGGGTGTTTTATATACATCCCGAGCCGTCTCTATACGTGGCTCTTAAGAGACACAGCCATCACCTCTGCCTCACAGAGAGCGGGTGAGCCAACTCTCAACTGCCAACTATCTATGAGCCAACATCATCACAGAATCCATGAACCAAGGCAACCCACTTCCGAGGTCCACGGGGACTTTAAATGTTCTAGGAAAGGATTCATGGAGCTGAGGGAGAAAGAAAGGAGAGGGAGACACATGAGACGACATTTCAGAAAAACGAACAGCGCACGTTAGGCTCGTAGATTCTGACCCAGCCACACTTATGGACCATTTGTGTGTATGTGGATCACCTGATTTAAGTCTCCTGGGACTGTCTTTGGCTGGAGTTTGTTTTCTCCATTAGAAAAATAAATGGATACATTTCCGTGTTACGGCACAGAGTTTGACCTAGCTGTGTATACGGCATGCCTGTGGCTCGAACGTGCTTTAAGCTAGCTTGCTTTACGTCTCCTGGGACTGCCATTGGGCACAGCTTGCCACTGGGCTAGTATGGGAAGCGTGAAGGTTGTGTGATGGTGATGGGAGCCCGAGGGAGTCTGTCGTCCATCTTGGGGGTGCTGTGTTCTCCTGAGCTGGCTCTAGGCAGCCAGGGACAGCCCGGATGCAGGGGCTTCTTCAGGCTCCGGATTTTAAGAGCCCTGGCTTGAAGCTATTCCGTTTGGGTGGGTTCCCCCCTAGCATTTGGTATGGAATTATTACCAAATGCTAGCAAGGAATCCTGCCAAATGCTGTATATCAGCTAAAACCAAACTCCTAAACAATGAAATATTTATAATAAAAACAGACTCCGGAGAGGGGCACAGATTGGGGTGCCCAGCTGCTGAGGGTCCCAGGTTAGTCTTGCCAGCTAATCCATCCTTGGCCATCCAGACCATGCGTTCCAAGTGGTGTGCATTGTGACTGGGCAAGGTTGCTCTCAGGAGGAGATCAGAATCTGCGGGTAGTGCTGCTACCTAGAATCCTGGAAGACACAGCCGTTCCCTTCTTGGGAATCCTTTCTCCTTGCCTCTTCATGGAGTGTTCAGCATTCAGTAAGCACTCAATAAATGCTCACTGCATGCAAGCGAGCAGACACTTCCAGGGACAGCCGAACCTGAAGCCATGGGGGAAACCACAGGGAGTGAGACCCCAGACAGCTGCAGATGCCAGCCAGCACCGTAAATTATTTTCATGTAACATTTTCAGATGGAAATATTCCTAAGATGAGGCACAAATTTCTTTTCCCTCTTACTAGGAGAATGTGGAACACCATTAACCTTTCTGTAATGGCTCAGGGTTGCTGCTGCGAGCCTCAGATGCTGAACAGAGGTAACGCAGCCCTCGGGGCTCATGAGGCATGCAGAGTACTTGCCCTCCGCTAATGGCTGGGCTTGTAGAGTTCCCTCTAGTCACAAGGCCTGTTCCTTAGCGCTTTGGGGGGGCCTTCTCTCACTCTTAGGCTCCTGCCTTCTGCTCTTATGAGTATGGTCCTCTTTCCATCCCTAAATGACCATCTCTAATTAGCCTTGGACCAGAAAGCAGAGATCCAGGCTTATTCTGATGATGCATGACGTAAGCCTTCACCTGCCTTCTTAGAGCGCCTCAGGGGCTTCAGTTAAGTGCAGAACCTGGCTTTGCAAGCCACTATTTTGGCCACTCAAAGTCATTCTTGCTTTTCTGTTTGATTTATAGCCGTATCTCAGACGAGGAAGGTTATGCTGCTGTGAAAAAACCATGACCTCCCATCAGAGGTGACCAGGGACATCCTGAAAACACAGGCTCTAAGTCTCTAAGTCTCCATGCGCTTGTGAGTTTGTGTGCCTTTTCCAGAGACCTGTACTTTCTAGAATCTTCCCCTTTGATCAGGACAGGCATGATAGCGTACCTTCTGGTTAGGAAGCACAGGAAACAAACATATCCAGGAAGAGATGGTTGAGTATGGGTCATGTGGTTTGTACACACCCATGGAGGTAATATTGTTTGATTTTGAGCCTGTCTGTGTTCCAGAAGGAAATCAATGCCCAGATGAGGGATACCTGAAGGTATCCACACATGTCTATACATAACTGAGAGAACCTGTAAAGAGTGGGAAAAGCTCAGGGACCTGCAGCTAAGAAAGCTACTCTATCCCTCTTTGTGCCCTTAGCTAGAGCACAGGGATTTGACAGAGCCCAAAGTCAGAGAACAGAGGCCCATGAGCTCCAGGAGGGATGATACCTAGGACTGGAGGCAAGAGACAGACACAGTATGCACTGGCCTACTGCAGGGCAGGCGGGCAAACCCCAAACCTTTCAGTCTCAACTGTCTCTACTTCACATTCATTGCCAGGCTGGTCTCAAAGCCAGAGGTCAAGAGAGCCAGCTAAACCATGGGGTCCATAGATATCTATGAAGATCAGCCTCCTGTGGCCTAGAATGGGACAGAAGAGAAACTACAGATGAGATGATGGTTGAGAGGAATTGCTCAGAGCTGTTGCAAACCAGGCAGGCCCCAGGGACACTTCAGATGTTTCCTTGAGGCTCCTGTCTCTGACCACGGGCACAAGTCACACCAGCGGGGCTGGTGAGAAGGGCATGCTGGGTAGCCATCGGATCCATCTCCAGCACAGAGAGGAGAATGTAGAGGTGTCCTGCTGTATGCTCTCTACACCAGTAGCTGTTCCTTCCTCACGGGTAGGGGATGGGGCAGGGCTGAGAGGCGGGAAGTGTACTCTAGCATCCCAAGGACTCCTAGTTCCTGCTTCAGCAAGAGATAGAGATCCAGCTTTTCTCCTAGAGCAAACTGCACTAGGAGAACAGGTTGCAGAAACCTGGTAGGCGGTGGGCATTCTTGTCCTTGATGGGTGGCAGATGGGTGGGTGGACTACAGAGAAAGGTAGAGCTGGCTATGCACCGTCATATCCAGGGCTCAGTGGGACAGCATTCTACAACTGGAACAGGTCTCCCTCTCCTCTAGAGCTCTGCCCTAACCTTCTTTAAATCCGAGTCATGGGTGTTCTGTGATACTTCACTTCATCCCCACGCACCCCACTTCACACAGGATTCTACCGTGTAGTTCAGGCTGATCTTGAATTGTGGATCCCTTAGCCTCAGCCTCTCGGGTGCTGGGGTTACACATGTGCATGGCTACGCCTGGAGTTCTATCTGTTTTGTGTTGTTTTTCCAGGTAGACACTTAGCTCCCCTGCTTAGTGAGTTGCTGGAGCTTTGGGGTTTCTCTCATGTGAGCAACAATAGGAAAGTCAGCTCCCACTGCTGCAGCTTTGAAAGCACGAATAAGTAATTTATAAACTATCTTCCTGTGGCCTGCAGAAGGCCAAGGGAAAGCAGGTGGAGTCTGGTCAAAAAAGCAAGTTCTCTCTCTAAGACGTGGGAAAGAGCGAGCAAGCATTCTGAAGCAGCTCCTGCTTCAGCCTGACCAGGAGAGCACTGGTCAGAAGCCAGGCGTGGAGACGCCTGCTCTGTGTCCATGCTTGTTCTTGGGGACGCGGAAGCTGGGGGATGGCCTCCAGTTTGAGGCCAGCCTGGCCTACACAGTAAGATCCCGTCTTCGGAAATCACACAAACATCTAGGTGACAGAGGAAACCACTGGCTTGAGCGTTTACATTGTGGTCATTCAGAAAACCCCCTCCCACCTCCAGATCTGATCTGATCAGTTTCCCCACCAGCAGCATCCGGATGCTTGTGGAAATCAGAAAATGTGGCGCCAGCATTGTTCTCTCTGTGACTTAGTTTGCTCTCGGTTGCTCTGATAAAAACCAGGATCAAAACAGCAACTAGGGGGAGGAAAGGCTTTAGTTCAGCCTAAAAGTTACAGTCAGTCAGCAAAGGAAGCTGAGCCAGAAACCCAAGGCAGGAACCTGGAGGCAGGAACAGAAGCAGAGGCCTCGAAAGAACGCTGCTTACTGGCTTGTTGGCAGAATTAATATTATGAAAGTGATTACATTACCTAATGCAACCTCTTTTGAAACCCCAAAGACACTTTTCACAGATCTAGAACAATCGTAGACTTCATATGGAAGCACAAAAGACAAGGATGGCTAAGGCAATCCTAAACAAAGTAAAGTGGTCCCTTCTTGTCAGCTTAACACAAACTAGAGTCACCTGAGAGGTGGGCGCTTCAGATGGGGAATGCCTCTGTCAGACGGGCCTGTGGCCATGTCTGTGTGGCATTTTCTTGATGGTTGATATGGTTGATTAATGGAGATGGGGGACCCAACTCACTGGAGAAAATGCCACCTCTGGGGAGGTGGTCCTGAGTTATATAAGAAAACGGGCTGAACACGTGCACAAGAGGTTTTTTTTCCCATCTCCCCGAGTCTTCAATCCGTTTCTTCAGTATCTTAAAGCTTTATTGTAGAGGCCTTTCACTTCTTTGGTTAGATTTGTTTCCACATCTTTTGGTTATTGTAAAGCTGGCATGAATGAGCTATTTTTCCCAACTTCTTTCTCAGCGAGTTCTTTATTGATGGGCAGAAAGGCTACTGATTTCTGGATGCTGATTTTTGTGGCCGGATACTTTGCCGAAAGTGTTTATCATGTCTCAGCACATTCTGGTGGAGTCTTTAGGGTTTGTCAAGCACGGGGCCATGCCATCTGCAAATAGGGACAATTTAGACTTCTCACCCCTTGTGCATCCTGTGCGTTTCTTTCTCTTGTCTTAGTGTTCCGGGTCAGACCAAGGTCATTGTATGGAGAGACCGTGGAGTAGGAACCCTCCACTTGTTCCTGATCTCAGAGGAAATGCTGTCTGCTCTTCTCTATTGAACATGACGTTGACTAGAGTTTTTCTCATGTGTGATGTTTATTATGTTGGGTCATTCTTCTATTCCTAATCATGCAAGTCTTGTCTATAGGCATGTTAAGCACTGTCAAAGGCATTTTAAGGATCATGGCATGTTTAGGCGGTCTGGCCTTAAGTCTCTTTATGTGCTGAATTGTGTTTACTGACTTGTGGTGTTGAACCAAGCTTACGCCCTTAGAACAAAACCAACTTGGTTATGGTGTGGTCTTCATGAGCTCTTGAATACAGCTTGCAAGAATTTTGCTGAGAAACAAATCTATGTGCACCAGGGAGACTGACCTATAGTGTTCTTTATTTTATTCTGTGATTATTTGGTTTTGGGGGTAGGGCAATGCTAGTGTCATAGAACATGCTTCGTTGTATGTCTTTCCCTTCTATTTTGTAGACTAGTTTTGGAGCAAGAGTGACAAAAAGCATAGAGTAGTTGTACGAAAACAGACATGCTGACCAAGGCAATGGAAGAGGACCCAGAAATAAACCTACATGACGACAGCCACCTATTTTCAACAAAGATATCAAAATATACATTGGAAAAATGACAGCCCATGCAGAAAAATGAAAGTCTGTAGATGCATGGTTTTCATTCCACCATACAGCAACAACCTTAATGCTGGCCCCAACTTTAATGCTGCTGTGAGAGCACACGCAGGACATCTTAGGACATGGGCATGGGTAAGAGTTTCCTGAACAAGACTCCAGCAACATGGAAATAATCCAGGAACAGAGCTATGGGACATTAAAAGCTTCTGCACAGCAAACGGAGGCATCGCCAGAGTGAAGATCTGGTCTACAGAGTGAAAGGAAAGTTTTCATCAGTTATACACCAGACAGGGATTACTATTCAGAACATATTAAGAATTGTAAACATTCTACAAATAGTGAATATATGATTTCTCCAAATCATATAATAAATCAATGGGCTAACAAACTGAATGAGCACACACACATACACATGCACACAATACACACACATATACACACACACACATATACACACATACACACACACAATACACACATAATACACATACACACATACACATATACACACATATACACACCCACATACACACACATACACATATACACACATATACACACCCACATACACACACATACACATATACACACATATACACACCCACATACACACACATACACATATACACACATACACATATACACACATATACACAACTACATACACACACATATACACACATACACACATACACACATACACATATACACACAAACACATGCACACACATACACACACATACACATATACACACATACACATGCACACACACATGCAGACACACATACACACACATACAATGCACACACATACACATATACACACATATACACACCTACACACACATACACATATACACACATATACACACCTACACACACATACACATATACACACATATACACACCACATACACACACATACACATGCACACACATACACACGCACATAAGGCGAGAGAGAGAGAGAGAGAGAGAGAGAGAATCTCCAACAGATATTTGAAGAAGAGTTCAACATCCTTAGCCAACAGAGAAACGAAAGCTAAACTGATTTGATATTTAGTGAAGATGTTTAAGAAAGGCAAAACCAAAGTTAGTTTAGTGATAAATCCTAGCTGTATTTTCATTGCCAAAGGAAAAGTGAGCTCTGTATATAATAGTGCCTGTGTTTGAGAAAGAAAATGTAAGAGTATGGTGTCTTCAAAACTGCACTCGGAGATCATGAAGGAGTCACCACGAACCTCAGAGCAATGGCAAACTTTGGAGGTGGGAAGACAAAGGTGTGGCCATTCTTATTGCGTGACGAAGTCCCGAGGTTCACCACCCAAACAACTAAACATGCCTGCCCTGCTCTGAGAGTCCATCTCACCCGAATCCTAATCCAAAGGCCTGTTTTCAAGAGAGCAAGCCCTGCTGGGGAAAGGGTGTGGAGGAAGAACCATTATTCATGCTAAAGGGGGTGTAGAAAGGTTCAGCCACCACCACTCCATGTACACACTTGAAGGACTCTAAGTCAACGCACCACGGAGACACTTTCCACCGCCATGTTTACAGCTGCATTGTTCAGAATAGCCAGGAAGCAGAGCCAGCCTAGATGCCTACCAGCAGATGAATGGATAAAAAATGGTGGAACACAAAGCCAAGGGAATTCTATGAGGCTGTAAAGAATGAAATGATGAAATCTGCAGGAAAACGGGGCACACTAAGCTAGATTTGTAATAATAAATATTGTGGGCTGGAGAGATGGCTCAGAGATTAAGAGCACTGACTGCTCTTCCAGAGGTCCTGAGTTCAATTCCCAGCAACCACATGGTGGCTCACAGTCATCTGTAATGGAACTTGACGCCCTCTTCTGGTGTGTCTGAAGACAATGACAGTGTACCATGTACTTACATAAAACAAATGAATATTGTGTTTTCTCTCATATGTAGTATGTGCATGCTCCTGTGTGTGTGTGTGTGTGTGTGTGTGTGTGTGTGTGTGTGTGTGTGTGTGTAAGTTTTGAAGGTATAAATGTGCTATTGACAGGAGAGAAAGAGATCTTAAAGAATTCTGAGAAGTGAGAGGAAGAGAGGCAGACGGCACGTAATATGAAAATAGAAGGTGGGAATGATTTGAAGGGAAAAAGAAGACCAGTAAGAGGTGGGCAGTGGGTTGGAGGGAGGGACATAGTGGGGAGACAAGATAAATAATAATAAAGTATAATGTCACGTGTCTACAAAAATGCCAAAGAAAACCCATTACTTTGTGCTTAATTTAAAAAGGGAGAAAAGATTAAATGGGGTGTTGGAGAGATGGTTCAGTGGTTAAGAGCAGTTGTAACACAAGCACAGGACCCAGGTTCCATTCCTAGCATTTTCATGGTAGCTCGTCTATGATCCATTTTCAAGGATCTGATGCCCTCCTCTGACCTCCACAGAAACCAAGCACAGAGCACGACACCCACACATGCATGAAGACAAAGCACTCGTGCACATAAAACAAAACAGACAAAAATTTAGAAAGCTAAAAAGGATTTTATCTGCAGTGAGAGCAAGACAGAGAGACTGGGACTGAGGGTGGCCGACATGTCCCTTAGTGTGGGTCAGTGCGTGCTGGACGCTGAATGAAAGACAGCGTGGTCTGAACAGCTGAACTAAAGGCATGGGGCCCACTCGGTGCTATTTAGTGGGGAGAAGAAAGGATTGCAGAACAAGTGTGTATCATTGATGTGCTGCTCAGTGGGAACTCTGCACAAAGGGTGGGCGAAGTCCCGGCTCAACATGACGTTAGCTTGCTGAAGGTCTCCCAGCTTTGAAACGGCAAGATGGGGATTTAAACTCAGGAAGTCAACCATAGAACCTGAGCTCTGCCACTACTCTGTCTCTTTTAGAGAAATAGAATTACCACTAAGAGCAAAGATATTCCAGGAAGTGAAACTGGTGGGGTGGGAAATCTGGGGTGGTTTCTTATCTTTTCCTTCCTTCCTTCTTTCGTTTGTTTGTTCCTTCTATTTAATTTTTATTTCTTATTTATGTGTATGTCTCTGTCTCTCTCTGTGTCTCTTTGTTTCTGTCTCTCTGTCTTTCTGTCTCTCCCTGTCTCTATATCTCTGTCTCTTTGTCTCTCTTTGTCTCTCTTTCCTCTCTCTCTCTCTCTCTCTCTCTCTCTCTCTCTCTCTCTGTGTGTGTGTGTGTGTGTGTGTGTGTGTGTGTGTGCACATCCCCTGGAGCAGGAGTTACTGGCAATTGTGAACTTAACCCAAAGCTGTCTCTCTAGCTGTCCAGTTTGTTTTCAGACATGGTTTCTCTTTAGAACCAGATCTCGGATTTCACTATTTGCCCAAGCTGAAGCTACATCCTGCTTCAACCTCCAGAGTTCTGGGATTGCAGGAACACGGTCTGCCCAATTTAGTAGCAGAGCTGAGTGTGTAGAAACTATCTCCTCTCTGTTACTGACAGGACACATCCCTTCCCCAGATCGGCAGCCTGGTGGAGTGATTCAAGCCAAGAGACACATTGTGTCTCTTGAAGCTCAGAAGGTGGTCTTTTTCCCTCCTGGGGAAGTAGAGTGGTCCTGGGGGATCACCAGTGTGGAGGGGGTGAAGCTATGGATGTCAGAGCCCTGAACCACACCCAGAACTGGAATGACAACTTATGTACGCTAAGTGTATCTGCCTAAGGGGACATCTCTATTCATGAGTTGTAAGATACATCCTGGAGTCCCTGTTGCATAAAGGGACATGTGAGAGGGAGGGAAAGAGAGTTGGGGAGTCTTTGGGGGAAGAAATGTGGCAACTTCAGTCCTCCAGTGACCCCTCTAGGCTCATCTATTCATGGACCCCCAGCAAACAAACAGGTTTAGCCATGTAAATGGTCACACCAACACTTTTTGTCTTGTTTTTTTGAGAGTTGTTTTTATAGTTCAGGCTGGCCTCACATTTATTATCCTCCTGCCTCAGCCTCCAGAGTACTGGGAAGACTAGGTGCAGTGTATGGTGTCATCTCTCACCACTCCAGTGCTTTTAAGGGAATAAAGTGATTAGAAGCCATTTAAAGGATTCAAAAGTAAGCAGTCACTTAAACAAGCCTCTTCTTAGTAAAGTATTACATAGCCCTAACAATCATACTTTCTAAGAATTTGATACTTAGGGATATCCCTGCTGTTACAAACTCAGAGAACAGAAGCAAGGTGCAGAGTATTGAGAGAAAATGATTCAAAGTGTGTGGGAAAAGTTCTGCAGAGGAAAATTCATGGAGAGAAGACACAAGCGCTCTAGGGTGAGATGGAGTTTCTGGTCTTCTGGTTCTTAGTCAACTGTCGCTTTATTTTAGAGAAGATGACCACTCATTACTTGAAGTTGCAACTAATTTCTAGTGGCATCAACCCCTTTTAAGTAGTGTTGTATAAATTCATCCATCTGTCTGTCCATCCATCCACCCCTCCATTCATCTACCCATTTGGGAATAGTGAAAGACTGTTCTGGCCTTTTTGTTTCCATTAATAAACTTTGCACCATTTCCCAAGGTTAAATCAAGGCTGATACCCAGCACCTAGTAAGGATCATCTACATGTTAAGTATGATTCATTCATTCTTTGATTCTTTCCATAAACATTTCCTAATGTCCTGTAGTGTGCCAGGGTCTGGGCCAGATATAGGGTAGAGAGACCAGCCAAGGTTGGGGTTTGATCTCTCAGAAGCTCCACTGATCCTTCGGTCCTCCCAGGTCCATGCCTGAGACTCCATGGGGACTCCCTGGACCATGCTCACTGGAATGTGTGAGAACCGTGGGTGCACATGCAGATACAGCCTGGTGGAGATGAGCTAGGGATTTAAACACACCCTTCTGAGCCTTTGGCTTGTCCCCCACACCACACCATGTAATTCAAGTCAGTCCGGTGCCATCAATGGGTGCCTTGCTCTCAGTACACGCCTGACCATCTTCACCTAAGTCTTAGACTAAAGTCAGTCTTTTGGTGGTCTTTTGATGAGTCTTCCCTGGCTTTTGCTATACTATTGACCAAAACTGGAGAGGTCTGTGTTCTTTGAGGGCCCAGGGAAGGCAGAGGCCCTGAGTGTGACATAGTTGTTTTTATGTGCATTTTAGTAGCTTTTTAGCAAAGTCATGTTGGATGGAGGGTGACTAAATTCCACATTTACCCAGGGGACCCTGGTGATCACTCTCAATGGCTACACAGCTTTCTCAATATTCAATCACTGTGGTTTCTAGTGAGAACCTTTTTAAAAAGATTTATTTATTTTATGTATGAGTACGCTGTCACTGACTTCAGACACACCAGAAGAGGGCATCAGATCCCATTACAGATGGTTGTGAGCCACCATGTGGTTGCTGGGAATTGAACTCAGGACCTCTGAAAGAGCGGTCAGTGCTCTTAACCGCTGAGCCATCGAGTAAGAAGCTTTACACATTCACACCCCCCCCCCGCCCCCAAGTTGAAAAAGGAAAAGAAAATTAAGGTAAAAAGCAGAATGTGAGTGAAACAAGCTTTTGATCTCCGGATCCAGGAAGCTAAGGCAGGAGGATTGCAGCTTTGAGAACATCCTAGGCTACAAAGGGAGGTCCTGTCTGAAAAGGAAAATAATCAAGGGCGATAGGTGGAAATTTAGAAAAGCAGGTGCCAGATGGTTGCTGTGGGCTGAGTGTTGAGTGTACGGGGGCACCGTGGGAGTCATTCACACCTTAGTAAAAGCAACGTGTGAGTCCCTACCAGTGCTGTAAGGCAGAGTTTGATCCTTCCCTCCAGTTGACAATGCTCACCAGGCACTCTGGAGCTGGTAGAGGGCTCCTCAAGTCCCAGGTCCTCTGCAGGCCATGTTCTAGCCGGAATGTACGCAAACTTAAGGCGTGAGGGTGATAACCCAGGCTGGACCTCCTCAGGTTGAGCAGTATGGGCCACATGCCCAGTCTCAAAAGAACCAATGTCCAGAGGGGTGTGATGTACTGATTGGTGGGGTCTGCTCCGTTTGGGGTTTTGTACTTCTGACTTAAAAGAAGGCGTAGCCATTGCCTAAACCCTGGAGCCAGTGAGGCACAGCCTGCCTTTGGACAATGTGGCCTGATTTTGTCATCTTCAACGTTCGAATCCATGCAACTGGGCTACCAGAAGCAAACATCATAATGTTTGGAGGGCTTTCTGCATTCACAGCTATTCCAGGGTTCAGAAGACCTGTAATAGCAGCTTAGATACTCCGAGATGCTCCAGCATCGCAATTAGAATGGTCCAGGCCTCAGCCTCACCCGGAAGCAGACAAGGGGACAGTAGTCGAATCTGTGTTAGTTACCTCAGCCTCTCTGCGGTATTTTTTTTTCTTTTCTTAAAGCCTATGTAGAAACAACTTACAGGACACTGGGCACGATGGCATGCCTTTCATCCCAGAGCTCAGGAGGCAGAGTCAGGGAGATCTCTGTGAGTTTGAGGCCACCTGGTTTAAATGGTGGTTTAAATGTGAGTTCCAGGCCAGCCAGGACTACAATGTAAGGAGGTCAAGATTTATTTTGGGGGGTTGGGGATTTAGCTCAGTGGTAGAGCGCTTGCCTAGGAAGTGCAAGGCCCTGGGTTCGGTCCCCAGCTCCGAAAAAAAGAAAAAAAAAGATTTATTTTGGCTCATGACCTCAGTACATTAAGGTGGGGAAGGCTTGGTGGGAATGTGTAGCAAAGGTTCATCACATGGGCCATTCTATGAAAGCAGCCCGAACAGAAGAACCAGGATTGGTATAATCTTCAGAGCTCCCTGACGATAGGGCCTATTGTTACCTGCCAGCCCCCACCCCCACCCCCAAGAGCTGCAAGTCTCCCAAAAGAGCACAGCTATCTGGTATCCAAGGGTTTAAAACATAACCCTGTTTCAGATTCAAGCCATAACACTATAGCCTTTGAATAACTTTCCTTTTAGAGAGGGTCTCCCTGTGTAACCTTGGATATCCCAGAACCCAACAGATAGTCCAGGCTGGACTCCAACGCTCAGAGATCATCCATCCTACCTCTGCCTCCGTAGTGCTGGGACGAAAGGGGTAGGCCACCATCTCCAGATTCCATTGGCTAACTTATACAAGGACACCATGAAAGCATCCAGTTGGTCTTGTTTGTACCTAAAGCTGGTGTGATCATTCGAAGGCAGAACCACAAATGCACTCTTCTTTATTGCTTACTTCAGAACCTGATTGTCCCGAGACAAGACATCGTCTCTGAGCTGCCCCTGACAAGCATCTCTTTCAGTTCTGGAAACCAGAGCCCAGACTTTACAAAAGTTTAACTGTCTTCCTTAGAGCAGAGGTAAAGTTCAAAGCGAGGCATGCCTGCAGGTTTCAGAAGCATCTCCCAAGGCCGCTGTTGCTCCCTCAGTGGGAATGGCATTGAGGGCCATGCTTTGCTTTTCCTTCCTTGCCCCAGCCTTAGTTTTAGAGCTTTCTCGTGCCAACCCAAAGTATCCCTTGTTCTTGTGAGGTGTTAAGCACATGACAGGAGATCCAAAGCAAACCAAAGTAAATGAAAGGAGATCCCCTATATGCAAGGTGGCTTTGACTTCGGCTCTGGTTCTATTTAGGGCTCATTACAGGGCCAGCAAGTTGGTTTCCCATTTCTACCATTGTTGGGTTTGGCCCTTGTGGGTGGGTTCCGGGGTGGTGTTGAGGTGGTGCTCTGCACACTTGATTTCTCAGTATTGGTAAGAAGATGAAAACTATAACCATCTAACTGCTACAATCCTCCACTCACCCATTAAAAACAAATAAAATGGAACCCAGATTGCCTCTGATTGCACCAGCATAGATCACATGCCTAGTCCTGGTCCACTCAGTGTCTAGAGGGGTGAGAAGTTCTGACTGGGCAGACCCTGAGGCCAGCTGCCTTAAGTATGGGAAAGGAAAGGAAGGGGTACCCCTGGAAGAAGGGACCTGTTAAACTCAGACAGATATCTTGTCTCTCATTAGAGCTGGAAAAGAGGTTAACTTTCCTTTCTCCTCTCTCATTTTTTCCTTTCCTCTTCTTCCTCTCTCCCATTTTTCCTTTCATCTTCCTCCTCCTCTTCCTCCTTCTCCTCCTCTCTATGTTCCCCCTTCCCAGAACCCAAGGGACAGTAGCTCTTTGGCCTTTAAAAAGCTTGCTTCATAAAATACTGGAAGGAGTGAGGTTTTCCTTGGAACAACAGCTCATGGTAGGAAAACCAAGCCGGGCAAAGGCTTTTTACAGGGGCCTTTTCACCTTCCACCTTCAAGGGCTCCTGCTGTGTCCTAAGCTCACGGGAGCCTTTGAAAGGGTGGTCTTCTCATATTGTGGAGCCCACCACAGAAAGCTGCACCTCAGCCTTTCAGGGGTGAGCCTAGATATGGAGGCTCAGCAGCATAAGGAACTCTTCATGAGTGCAAGGAGAGACTTCAGGGTGGAGCCCAGGTCCTCCAAGACGAAGAGAGTCCAGGTGGAAGAGGCCACCCCTGGACTAGCGGAGATAAAGAAGCAGAGACTGTGCAAAGTCAAAGACTCCTCTGGGTCTCTAGAACAATTCCCCACCTGACCTACAGGACCAGCATAGGTTTCCATGGGAAACCACAGGACAGGGTATTTTTATTCTGTCTATGCCATTTCTTCATGACGGTGGTCACCCTTTTTTGAAAGATCCCATCCCTGAGTGATTAGAGGGGTGTTGAGGATGGCTGGAGATCATCTATTTGCAGATGAGATCATTGAAGTGGGGGAACTTGTCCCAGGAGTGTCTTGATTCACCTTTGCCCTTAGCTCATCGCCCTACCCCACCCCTGAGTCTTTAGTGATTTAGTCTCTTGGTCACTAGCAATGACTTTCTCAATGACTATACCATAGGAGACAGAGTTGTAAGGAAAACTAAGGGTAAAGAAGAGAAATGTACAGAAAAGTGGAAGGATGTTGTGTCAGGAACTCCAGAAAGCTGTTAGTTCAGATGCATGAACCATCATTCCTTGTGAGGATATTTAGAACGACAGAAGTCGGAGAGAATGGGTTACTTTCAAAGGGGGTGGATTATTTGAATAAGGGGTTTACATGCAGGACATCAAGAAGTAATTTCCTACTGCTATTGGGAATCCACCTGGAAACTGCATATTGTGAGGTAACAGACCCAAAAAGGGGATACTATGTGGGGGAATTGATGGGACCTTCTTTGTTGGGAAGTATTTAAGGATCATTTTTCCACCCCCTTAAATGTCAGACCTCTGCTAACTGTGGCCCTCCACTCTAGCCTTTATCCCTTCTGCATAACAGAAGCGCAGTGAGTCTCCCGTGGCACCCCACCTAGTCAGGAACGAGGTGACAAGCGCTGCAACGCCGACAGGGGGCGCCGGAGAGCCCTGGCCTGAACTCTTCTGGTCCATGCTGTGGGTCTCCGGTTCTCAGGTGGTGGGAAGTCGCTGTCCAGCGGATCCAGACTCACCGGGTCTCTTAGAAGCTTCACGGACCCCAAGTGACCCCAGATGAGTTTCCACGGGCTTTCTAGAGAGCAAGGAGTGGTCTTTTCTGGATGTGCATGCTCCAAGGGTTGCAGAGGGGTGCCGAGGCCGCTGGAAGGGGAACCCCAGTTCAGTATGGGTGGATGCCTTCCGGGGCCCAAGGATAAGATCAGAATGCAAGGCCAAGGTGTGCTGACAGGTGCAGGGTTAGTAGGAGACAGAGACTGCCGCCCTCATTCTATCCCCTAAAAAGTATCTTTTCTACGAGTTCATACGGACCACTTCCTTTTGACCTGCTCGGGGCTTTGTCCAAACTGTCACTTATGAAGAATCACTTGACTTACAGTCTCAGGTTCAAAAGACCACAGAATATAATCAGCCGACCCAGAAAGAATTGAAATAAAGAACACCAACTCTACTCCCACAGAGAGAGTGCTATCCTTGATAATTCCCACAGAATAAAGGGGGGGGAACCCCAAACCTTCCATTTTGTCCAGATAGAATTTTAAGCACATCAGATTGGAGAATACACACTTAATTCCTAAACTTTTTTTTTTTTTTTGGTTGGCAGGAGATACACACATACTTACATCCATGCACTCTTGACATTCTTTAGGCCTTCAAGAGCCTCAAGAAAGTAGCTTGTCATCTGCTCCAGGTTCTCCTAGCCAGAAGGAAGGGGTATAGAGATGTAAGAAGGGGAGAGGGAGGGAGGAAAAGAGAAAGGTACTGGCATTCTTCAGGGCCAGTTTCCAGGATGGGCAGCAGTGACCAGGCCGGTGCCTGATGCCCAGAGCAGACAGCCAGTAGCTTCTTAGTGCTGGAGCCCACCAGGCCGGATGCTGGTGGCTCCTCCCAAGTTTCTGAGCCTTATCCTCACTCTGGAACTGCTGCTTGCCTCTGAGTGGATCCTTCCGCAGAAGCTGAAGCTGAAGGGGGTGGTGGGCAGGCTGGAGAGAGCTTTCTCTGGATCTCTGCGTTTGATGTATTGTGGTGCTGGAGTTTAAAACCCTCTAGTCATCTGGAAGGGGAACTTAGTTCAGACAAGTTGGGACCTGTATTACCTGAATCAGTGCTTAAGTGTCTCAGTGGCTGGGCGTTTTGTATACTCAATCTCACCCCTTCTTAACCAGGCACAGCACAGGTCTCTCTCTCTCTCTCTCTCTCTCTCTCTCTCTCTCTCTCTCTCTCTCTCTCTCTCTCTCTCTCTCTCTCTCTCCCTTCTCGCCCATCTCCTTTATTTGCCAACTCTGTAGGACCTTGTCCTCATATCAGCACACCCAATGCCACATGCCAGCCTTTCTTTAAAAGCTGCTTGTTGGTGTCTCTGCACACTTCTTTTATTTTTATTGAACCTTTTCTCTCTCCCTCTCTTTTTCTTTCTTTTCTTTTCTTTTTTTTTTCCCACCCATAATGACACCAGGATCATTATATAATCCCATAACAAAGAGGCTTTTGAGGCACCAGCTTTTGTCAACTCTAGGACAGAGCATTCGTAATTGCATTATTCGGCTTCCCCCCCATCTTTCCCCGCTTCCTCGGCACCACTGAAACCCCCACTTTGTTACCTCGGCTTGTATTATTTACCCAAAGGTTCGCCTGGAGGACCAGCCTTGCAAAGTTGCCTTTAAAAAAGTTATTTTGTTTCGTAATTAAGTCTCGGAGCCCACCGCGATGATTATTCTGGACCCATAAGGCAGAGAACCTGCATGACGTTTTTCTCGAAGTTTAATTACCGTATGCTAATTTCCTTGCCTACTACGTGATTAATTAAAATCATATTTTCATAATCATTTGGCACTAGTATTGTTTTAGAATTATCATGATCTCCTAAATAGTGTCTGTAAATAAAGTCGCCTCTAATGGCAGGCGCGGGAGGCGAGGCTGAGGACCTCTCGGTGTTTGTATCGCGGCGATTGGCAACATAACGGCCTTATTTACATTAAATACGCCACAAGGTTACAGCGCGGATCAACGTCATTTGATCGCTGATGACTCCCTTAAACGCCCGGGCTGTGACTGATTCTCCACGTCCCGCTGTCCACCGAGATTCACCCGGGAGTTTTTTTTTTCACCCCAGAAAAGAAACAGACTTTAAATAGTTTGAGGAGCAGGTAAGAATTACGCGTTTTCCTCTCTCCCTTTCCGCGTCTCTCTCCCTCTCTCTCTCTCTCTCTCTCTCTCCTCTCTTTCCGTGGCAATCGCTCTCTGCCTCTCGGCTGGATAAAAAATTCTTTAGTTAAAGGCAGGAATGCAAAGTAGTGACAAGCGAAGGGGCTGATGTATGTCTCCGTAACGAGTCTGACAATCAGAATGTAGCTCTTGGAGAATAGATAGATTTTAATAAGTGTGTTTACATGAGCTCAAGGTCAGAAGCAAGCTGCGCTGTGTTAAATGGTTTCTTAGTTGCTAGACAGAGAGAAAAAATGGACGACCACACACCATTCTTTGTAGATTATTATATCAAGGGTTCAGTCTCCGGCTCATCAAAGCTAAATGCTGAAAGACCTATCTAGTTGCTGTGAATTACGCCAGGGCGACAATGGAGATCCTTTTTAATGGTACAATGCATTTCACCTACCAGATAGGGGGAGGCCGAGCAGGGGATGGGATGTCTGCTGGGGTTGGATGATGAGTATCAATGAACGGGGCGATTCTGAAATGAGGTTGATGAAAAGCGAGCCTGCCCTGCTCAGGCTAGGCTGAGAGCAGTTGGCCGGGCTCTGGCGAGTGGGCGACTGAGGCGCGCGAGCTGGGCGCCCGTCCCCCCTCAGCCCCGGAAAATGATCAAGTCAATCATGTGGACATGTTTCATTATTCATTGAACACAATCTTTTACAACGCTCGGTTTACGTGCCCGAGTTTGCTCCCGACGCCCGCGTTTAATGTTTTAAGGTAAGGCAAACAAAGGTGGTGGGGAGGCCGGGGTTGGGGGTGGGGGCGGCGGAGTGGAGGGGCGCGCGGGTGCCAGGTGGTGGTGGGGGCGGCCCTGATCTCTGGGAGGTGGCAAAGTGAGTTTGGACACTTGGCGTGGTTCTCTACCCCCCTTTTCCCCTCCCCCTCCCCCCACCAGGCGAGGCCTGTAACCCGGTTGCTTCTCACCCCATCGCGATTAAAAAATATGGTCTAATTAAATATCCGTGGCTGTGACGTTGGCGAGAGAAGCTGTCAGCGGGGGTTAAGAGGAAAGGGGGGGGTATGTGGAAAAAAGAAAAAAAAAACAGGAGGAGGAAAACCGAGTAGAGGCGGCCACCCGGCATCGAATGGCGCTGGAGAACTTCGGCGGAGAGCGGGACCCGCGCCCCGGCCGCCGCCTCCCCACCGCAGCCGCAGTCCCGGGACCGTTACTTTGAAAGGGAGTCCCGAGGGCCGAGCGCTCAGAGCCCCAGTGGGATCCGGCGTCCACACGGCCAGGCCCGCGCCTCCCTCCTGCGCTCCCGGCCTCTGCTCGCAGCCGGGAAACTTTCCGTAGGGTCGGGGGCCGGGGGAGCCAAGAGAGAGGGGAGGCTGCGCGGCGGAAACTTCTCCAGCGACTTTACCCGTTTGCTCCAGTGCCGGGGCTGGGGGGGGGGGGCGGTCCCCGGCTACCTTCGCCTCCCCCGCCCCGCCATCGTGCGTGGTGCGATCTGCACTACCTGGGAATCAGGGGGTAATTGGCAATTATTTTATTTTTAAAAATCAAAGTTAGCTGATGCTTACGGGGTGCCTAACTTGCGGTTGTAGAGAGCGGCCAAGACCTGCCATTTTGTGTTTGCATCGGCTTCCTGCGTCCTAAGAGCCGGGCAAGGCCCTGCGAGGTGCCTGGGGGGCGATCCCAGGACCCCGAGACCTTAGAGGCACCGGCACACGTGTGCGCCGCCCTCAGCACCTGCCCCAGTCCGGCCCAGGTCCCGGGGGCCCGCGGGGGCCTGAGACACAGAAATAAATAAATAAGTAACAGGTTATGGAGGGAAATGAGCCGGCCAGTCCCGAGCTGGAAACGCGAGGCCAATCAGAGTGGAGGAGTGCGGCGGAGTGTGTGTGAGGGGGGTGGCGGGGGAGTGGGGTAGCATCCAGGAGAGGGGGCCACTGGGGGGTGGTCCTGGGAAAAGCAAGATTTTTTTTTTTTTTGCGGGCGCGGGGAGGGGGGGGGGTCTCATCCTCAGCCCAGCCCAAGGCTGGAGCGAGAATGAACGTCGCTAATAAGCCTTTCTGTTTGCTTCAAGACATTTTTATTTTAAATTTGAAGATGAATTAAGGAAAACAGTCGTAGGAGGGACTCGAGATGTATTTTAGGCAAAAATATAATAATATAAAAATAAAAATAAAAAGAGGGTTTTCTTTGATGGGTAGAAGTGTCCAGATCTAGATGCTCCCATCTGTTGCAATTTTGCAAACAATTACAATATAGATTATCTCCACATATATGGAGGTATGAGAAGTGAGGGAAGGTGGAAATTAGCGCTGTGGAAGTTAGAGAAAGGAAAGAGGAGAGGGGAGGGAGGGAGGGGTAAGAAGGAAGGGAGGAGAGAGAGAGAGAGAGAGAGAGAGAGAGAGAGAGAGAGAGAGAGAGAGAGAGAGAGAGAGAGACCCCCTCCCTTTAACTCTTCCGAGGAAATTCCCTCAAGGTTTCTTTCTCTAGGGACAGGTGGAAAGTTAAGTGGCCCCCATTTTTCACTCCTGATTTGTGAGTCCTTCTTGTTTGTCCGCCACTTGGCGAGCGCACACTCAAGTCCCGGAGTTCTCTCCTGGAAGGATGCATGCGTGGAAGGCTGGGGTCGGTGCGGGCAGAAGCCAGGGGCTGGGGCCTGGGAGGAGCAGGGCGGGGTCCCGGCCTGGCGCGCGGGTGGCAGCGGTGGCCGGGTTTTGTTTGCAGGATATTGTTTTGTCTAACGGGTGCCTCGCAGGAGACGTGATTCATCAGCCGCCTTAGTTTTCACTTGAGCGGAAAATAACGGCCGCTACGCGCGGTTCCTGCCTGCGGGGCTCGAGCGCGCGGTGCGTGTGCAGCCTTGGAGGTGCGCGCGGGTGGGCGGCCCGGGGCACCGGCTTTAGGAGTAGCGGGCCAGGCAGGGTGAGTGCGCGCCGAGCTGGCCTTGGGTTCCTCCAGCGCTTCTCTGGGCAGCCGCCGCCGCCGCTGTGCAGTTTAGCAGAAATCCGACAGGGGCCGCGTTTGCTGAGCGCATCCGGCCGGCTGCAGCCAGAGCGGGGCCGCGGGGCCAGGCCGCTCGGTGTAGACGTCGGGAGGGGGCCGGAGGGTAGTGGTGGGGGTAGCAGACTGGGAGGGGCTCGGGAAATGATCTTGGCCTGAGCGAGTACAGCTCCCTGCCCCTGCTGTCCCCTCGTGTCCTCCGCGAGTTGGGCAGCCGTGCGCGCCGGGGCCTTGGCTTTCCCCCTACAGTCCCTAGGTCTCCAGGCAGGGCTTAGGTGAACTTGGGGTGGGGTGTGCTTTCTCACATGTGTGCGTGCGTGTGTACGTGTGTAGAAAGGGAGGTTAGCGTGGAGACCGCAGTTTTCTTTCTCAGTTTTTAACAACTGGATTTTGACTTTGAGACCAGCTTCGCTCACTGCTTGGGCTGGGAGGGGGGGGCGATCTTTCCCCATCACTCACATCTTTGTTCATTGTTCACTGAGTGCAAGGCAGGCGACTTAAAGAGAGGAAAAAGGAGGGAGAGAAAGAGAGAGGCAGAGGAGGGGGAAGAAGAAGAGAGAAAGAAGAGGGGCGTGGGGGGCACACCCGTGTCCCCTCCCGGGTCGTGTTGGAGGGTGAAATAGTAAGCCCACGTACGGAGGGTCGCCAGGAAAGTGGACATTACCGCTTTAATTAACTTCGAGATGCTCCGGCGGCGGGACCTGGCGTAGCCGTGACGCGCCCCCATAAATCTGCCGGGGCTGCTCCAAGAACTCATACAGTAGCAGCGTCAGATTCAACGCGCGCCTCCCCCGGCCGGAGTCCATTTGCATAATTGGATTTTTTTTTTGCCTCCTTCCTCCCTGAAACTTATTTGAAAACCCAAGTGAAAACCGCGACGACCTGCACACTCAAAAGCAAGTGCCAAGTAAGTGCCCTGCGGTGGCCTCCACGCTCCCCGAGGTGAGGACGCAGCGCTGGGGACGAGTGCCCGGCCGGCTCGGGTGAGAGTGTGCAGCGGGCGGGAGAATTGCATCTGCTGGGCTGGATGTTCGAGGAACTTTTTTGTTTTGTTTTTTTTGCTGCTTTTTAAAAAACACAACTCCCACATCCCTGTTTCTCCACTTTTCTGGCGAGGTGAGGTAACTGGGCCACGCGCAAAGTTAAGGTGAGACTTAAGAGGAGATCTTGGGTACACAGTTGAGAGTTGGGCATCGTGGTTCTCTGGGAGGGTGGCGGGTCCCTGTCGCCACCGCCGCCGCCGCCGCCGCCGCCGCGGCGTGGAGAGCTGAGCTGCGAGTGAGCGGGGTTGGCTGCCTGTCGCGCCGCACCGCGGATGCAGTTTGTCGCCAAATGCCTCCCCCATTATTCTAAGGGTTGTGTCTCAGTGTGTGCGTGCGCTCGTGTGTGCGCTCCTGTGTTTTGCTGTGCTTTAAAAGGAAGAAAAAGCAACCAAAACAAGAGTAGGAAGGCTTCCCTTCTTGTCCGCCTTCCCCGTCAGAGTCCTCTGTTTCTATTGCTTGAAGAACGGAGTGAGAGCTAGCTGTTTTGCCTAAGACAGGGTCACCATCAACAGCTTGACAATTCGGTTGGAAATGCTATAAATTCTTCAGTAGAGATGCAGCTGCGGGCATGACGTGCCGGCTCCACCCTGGTCAGCGAAGTGGCTTCACATTTTCAAATTGTTAAAAAAAAATGCATATTACGTTATTATTAGTAGTATTATTTACAGTGATCGGGCTGGAGGGGAAAGTGGATTGCGTTGGTTGAAGACTCCAGCTGTCCTTCCCATTTCTGGGCCTGCCTGGGAACTTGGCTGTGGGCAAGGCCCACCACTCTGCATGGAGGGGCCAGAGACTCAGCTTCCAGCTCTGGCAGTTGCAGGGGGCACCTCCCCCCATAGCCCTTTGGCCTCTGCTCTAAGGGAGCCTAGGGCTTTGGCTGAAGGCTGCTTCAGCTATGATGTCATCCTGATAGCGGTGCAAATGTCTCTTGATCTCACCATTACCCGCCTGGCTGAGTTGCTGGTAATGATAGCACGCTATCCAGCTCCCTGACAGTCTCAGGACACCAGGCTCTAGGAATTAGCACCCTTCCACACACCTGACCAACAAGGAGTCAGCTACCCAAAGCATGGCCACTGTGCCCAGTGTTAGCATTGGTGAGTCTACCATAGACACTAGTGTGGTTGTCAGACTCCTGAACTGAAGGGTCCCCCGATTTCCCAAAGTTTGGAAAACTTTTGGAAGGCTTTGATGTACGGAACATCCTTAATCTGGGGAAACTGGCCTCTGAGAGTGAACAGGCATCAATGCTCTGACGTGGTGGCTGCTGGGGACCTCAGGTCTTGTTTTAGCCGTTGTATGGGAGAAGGAACTATGGTATTCAGTTCATTAACCATGACTTCATGTTAGCGATAGCTGCAAGTAAGCGGGCCTTGGTGTTGATTTTTAAACAGTGTACAATGATTTAGGATTTCTTTTGATTTACTGTTCAAGTGAAATTTGCATAAATGTGATGAAAATGAACTTAACATCTGGGCACATGAAAAAAGGTTAGTGCCTCATATGTCATCTGCAGAGAAAAGTCTTTAAAACGCTTTCACCCTAAACTGGGCTGGGAAAATAGTTCCTGGAGACATAAATGGTAATTATGTGAAAACCTGGAGAAAGAAAAAGCTTTTCGATACACTTGCGTTCTCTTGGGCCAGTGCTCTGAAAACCCATCGTGTTCTCTGCCTGGAGTGTTTAACTTCTGAGCAGCCTTCAGATCCTTACAACTCAGCAATTTAACTGCTGGTCAGAGCTGTCTTCACAGAAGGCTTAAGGCAGGCATGGAACAACTGTCATGCTGGGTTGGTCCAAGCCAGAGGCCAATAGCCTCCATTATGGGAAGATAGGAACTGGTCAAGACATGTGGCCCTACTGGTCGTATGGGGAGCTGAAGGCAGTGCTTGGATATGCAGTATCCGCCGAGCGTCCAAAAGCTGACCCATCGGGTTCTCCATTCTGCCTCAGGTAACCAAGCGAATTTCACCATCTCAGACCCATAAAATCCACAAGCCCTTTCATGCGAGCTCCGAGCTCCATCTTACTTTTAGAGCGAGACAAGCACATCTCTGGCATCAGGAAATCAGTTAAACAGCCCTCCCCAAGCATGACTGCCTTTTACTCAAAAGTTGTCTATGAATGGCACAGGTGTTTTTTAAAGTGCCTTGAATGGAAAGGGGAAAAAAAGACAGCAATGATGCTCATGGGACTATAGATGAATTTGTTTTTTTTTTTAAGAAGGGGAACATAAAAGAAAAAAAGCAAAATAGAAGATTTATTTTTCTAGTTTCAATGAGGACAATTACAGCTTTTAAAGATCTTTAGATTTAGTGTTTTTAATAAGCCTTTTAAGTAAGCTGAAATATCAGCTTGCATTTTGTCCTTAACATTATTTAAAGTGAGACTTGATGCAAATTTAAATCATAAGTGAGTTTCCAGTAGGTCATTTTGGGGCCATGCTGAGGACAGAAATGCCCTCCCCTCAGCCTACCTGCTGGGACCGGAAGTCCTTGAGCACTGAGCCTGGCTTCATGGTGTCTCCAGGTAAGGTCTTAGATTGTGTAGAAAAACATCTTCCCTTGATATTCAATACCACCTCTCTGGTTGTAGAGGCTGCATTTTAGAGGAAAAAAAGAATAAAGTCCCTCCCCTTGGCCGTGTCTGAACTAGCAGCTTCTTCTTCTTCTTCTTCTTCTTCTTCTTCTTCTTCTTCTTCTTCTTCTTCTTCTTCTTCTTCTTCTTCTTCTTCTTCTTCTTCTTCTTCTTCTTCTTCTTCTCCTCCTCCTCCTCCTCCTCCTCCTCCTCCTCCTCCTCCTCCCCCCTCCTCCTCCTCCCCCTCCTCCTCCTCCTCTCCCTCCTCCTCCTCCTCTTCTTCTTCTTCCTCCTTCTCCTTCTCCTTCTTCCTCCCCCATCTTCCTTCCTCCTCCCCCTCCTTCTTCTTGTTGGAGCCTACACCTGTCCTCCAGGGCTACACAACAGCATAACACCCCTCCTCCAGGCCTCAATAGGGCTACCATATCATACAGATATGGTATGGGTACAGAGGCTCTCTACAACTGGATAGCCAGACCATAGAGTTGTATAGAAAGGTGATCTTGTTCTCACACCCAACTTTATTTTGTATTTTCCAAATACAGGCAGGCAGAGATCAAAGCCCCTTCAGAAAGGCGAGCTGGGTAGCAGGCCATTTGCTGTGGGCCCCGGGGAAGGCCTAGAATAGAGCTTCCTCAGGCCAGCCTGGGCCACGCATAGGCTCCTGTTGATTGTCTGCCTTGAGTTGCACGGTGAGGGGAGAGAGCTGCTTTGGGCTGTTGGAGACACTCTGCAGAGTTCCCTTTAGGACCCATTGCGGGCTTTACTCTACCTCCTGTATTTGAGTCACTCTAAAGAGCCCCTTGTACCCAGCTTTGCATACATGCTGAGCTCTCTGGAGATGCCTTAGACGTGGAGACTCCCTGCCCTGCCTTAAAGAAGCCAGATTTCGGGGAGGATGAGTTCTTGAATGGAACCCGAAGGAGTAACCTGGGCGTCATTTCTGCTGATCTGAGAGGACTCAAAGATGGTAGTTGGTGTATTTTCCACTTGTGGGCATTTGTCCTGTGGGGTGTTTAGCCACACGCCCAATATTAACCCACTGGATGCCTGTAGCTCTCCTGATTAGCACCATCAGGAAGGTCTAGACATTCTCATATCCTCCCCAGGAAGGGGAATCAGGCTCATGCCCTGAATTGCTGCCCATGTGTGAGGCCTCATCCTGGACCTCTCAAAGGGGACGTGGAGACCAATTTTGATCTTACTCCCAAGAAGTAAACAGGTGAGGTGCAGACTTGTCTCAGTGCCTGTGAGACCAGGGGATTCAGCCCTGCACAAAAATGAGAGGTGGCCCTTGAAGTCTGGGAGGAGGAAGACTTTTTTTCATTATGTAAAATACTCGGAAGAATAAAAGGCTGTTCGGTGCAAAATGTGGGCTCAATTCCAATGTTTCTAAATAACAATTATACCTTTAGAAAGGCCGCGTGGGTGAGAGCTGTGTCCCTGGACCACATGTAAGCCAGGATACCAATTATATCTTTAAAATGGCTCTGTGGGGGAGAGCTGTGTCACTGGGCCACATATAAAACCAGGAGGCTTTAAGTGACAGTGCTCAGGCACAGTGATGAGGCTGGACACCCCATTGGCAGGATAATGACAGTCATTTGTTTTTGAGCTCTTCCTATGCACTTCCTTAGGAGGGCAGGTTCTATATTTATTCTGAGTTTCACGAAGGCAAACTGAGGCAGTGAGCGGGCGGGGAGTGGTTAGCTCAAGCTCTTTTTGACCCCGTTGACTCTGAGGTAGTGAAGGATGTCTCTGCCCCATATTCATCTGTCCCTCCTACACTAGGAACTGGCACCATAGCAAGCCTGGTCCAGGAAGTGCAGGATCCCACAGCTGGGTGGGTCAGAAAGCTAGGCAAATGCTTCCTGAGTAGTGAGAGACTACTGCAAAACAGCTTCGAAGCCCCTCCCCCATTCCATTTTCAGTATATGGCTTTCCGATGAGAAAATTAAGTGCCGTTTTGACACTGGAAAAATGACCATGTAGGCTTGAGCTGACATTAACCTGAGAGCTTTCTATCAAGGCCTGTAGGCTTTGGTTACCTGGGCTCTGTTTAGTTGGTTCTTTCGATACTGAGAGAGATGCAGGTGGGCTCATCCCTGCCTTCTGATCCTACTCTTTCTCTCTCTCTCCCTGATGGTTCTTCCACCAAGGTACTGGCCTGCCAGCTCAAAGAGAGAGGGGGGAGAGAGAGAGAGAGAGAGAGAGAGAGAGAGAGAGAGAGAGAGAGAGAGAGAGGAGGAGAGGGGAAGAAGAAGAAGAAGAAAAGAAGAAGAAGAAGAAGAAGAAGAAGAAGAAGAAGAAGAAGAAGAAGAAGAAGAAGAAGAAGAAGAAGAAGAAAAAGAAGAAAAAGAAGAAGGAGAAGAGGAGGAGGAGGGAGAGGAGGAGGAGGAGAGGAGGGGAGAGGGGAGAGAGAGGAGAGAGAGAGGGGAGAGAAAGAGAGAGAGAGAAAACTGTAAAAGCGAATTCAAAGATTCTCCAAACTTTTAAGATTAACCACAAACACAGAATCGCCCATTCAACTTTGATTAGAGTGACTTGTATTTCTAAGGTTCCAACGGGATTCCCAATCTTTGCTTTGGGCTTGCACTCTTTTAGTGACAGGGTCTTGCTAGGGAGCCCTAGCTGAGTCCCATAAATGTTGGGATTATAGACCTAGGCCATTATGCCTGGGTGCTTCTCAGTCGGTGACTCGGTTCACAGAATGGCTCCGGTAACACTCAGGGCATGTATTAACCGAGTAGACAGTGCTGCCTGGAACCCCAAGGACCTTATTGCTGGGAGGTGGGCAAAGTGTTAGTACCTGCCAAGTCAGTGTTTGATGTCAGGCCCCCGTGGGTGCCACATGCCACCCTTCTGGTGTATTGTCTTTTTCAGGCCACTTAGCCATCAAGGCAAGGCAGCTTCCCACAGGGCAAACTGAGTACAGGACAACTTGTTGCAACCAAGAGAGGTGAAGACAACTGCTGTGGCCGGTGCAGCTTCCAGTCTTAATCCCATGTCCTTCCTGCTTTTCTGTACAAACCGTCTTTCAAAGAAATATCAATTCCCCTTTTACAATGGAAGTGAGAAACAAACCAGAACTGGTTGTTTGACGCACATATGCACTGTCGTTGATTTATTTGCATGGGGGAGAGAAAATGTTTGGGAACTCCCATCAACGGTAGTCACTGTAGAAACAGCCCATTGATCACTGAGCGCACAGATCCCTACGTATAAAGTATCGTCTCTTTACATGGCTAGCTTTTTCATTTGTCTTTAAAAATATCTAGGAGATTATCTTCCTGTTTGCAAGAGGCAAATGTGACTCATTTTTCTAAGATCTTCGTTCTTTATTAAAAACAAACAAAAACAAACACCCTTCCTGTCTATAATCACCCAAAGCTGATTATTAGGGCCAGAGTCGGGTCTGCAGGAAGCCTACAGAACGGATGGGGTTCGGGAATGACAGGGCAAAGGCCTGGGCTACTCCCCTCTCCTTCATGGCGGAGCTCCGACTTGGGGTTATGGGTGTGGATGCCAAGCTGCTGTTTCTAGAGAGTGCTCTGAACACACTGGTTCTCAGATGAACACGACTGGGTCCGCTAGTGAATCTCACGTCTGGGCTCCGTAGCACCTGAGACACTTGGGTCACCACTGTGGCCACCTGATGGGGGTGGTCACAGTCAGCTGTGGTGGGTGGCAGCCCTTCTCCAACAACCCAAGGAGAGTCCCAAAGACTGAGGCTCAGCAGTGTGGGAAGGTGGGAGGGAGAAAAGCAACCACACGTGGACAGGAAAGGGTTTAGTCTGCTAGCCGAGGTCTCTAATAGCAGAGGGCAGCTCTGTGCCGGACTGGCTATGCTGTCCTTCCTGCCCCCTCTCCATCCTACCTGGGCTAACCTCTTGGGAGTTCTGGCTGTTGGGAACCATCTTGCCTGGAGTACCCACAGACTTTGAAGGCACTGTTTGTCAAAGGGAAAGGCCAGTCAGTCTGGTCTGCTGTCTGAAAATTCTTTTCTTCAGCCATTGATTTGACAACTTATTATTTATTTTCTCTGAGTGGTTTGTTTGTTTGTTTGTTTGTTTTTTTAGTCAAATTTTAAGAAAAAGGTATCAGTCTCCATTTCCTCTGTTTGGCTCTTTCAACTTTGCACATGCATTTATTCTGAAATTATTACTACTTATTTTTGGAAAAGCCTTTAGTTAAAGTATGTCTTGGGAGGGGAGAGAACATCGCAGTATTAAATCTATGTATAATTTCTTTCTAGTGTATTTTGGAGGCAGAAGAACTAGTCTAAGGGAGATGACAAGGGCAGTTGTCATATCTACAAATACGCTTATGAAGTATGTGAAGGTAGCCATCTTCTTTCTCTCTTAGCAACTACTGTCACCCTGAGAACCACACAGTGGTCTTCTGAGGGTGTTACACAGTAGGATGGGGCAGGGCCTGGTCATCTGGCCAGTGTGCTGTGCCTGAGAGTGACTGACCTGATTCCAGGGGGCTGGGTGTGGTGTGTACTGGGCCTATCGCGGTGTGTTTGGTTTCGAATCATGAGGTCAAGTAACGTATTCCAGACCTCAGCATCCAAAGCATGCTCAAAACTCTTCTGGAAGAGTTGACTGCGTCTTGAAAGTCTGCACTCCAATCTCACTGATACCTGCAACTTGGTTCTCATATTTGCTACCCTGTCCCAAAAGACTGACAAGACCTGGATCCCAGTGAGATGTTGTCTGCAGGATTTGGAAGCTAGCTGCTCAGACGTAGAATTCCAGGCCCCTGTGTGGATCTTGGGGACCACAGGGGTCTGTGGTGCATAAGACATTTTCTTTCTTTTCATGATGCTATTACAGAGATAAGAATCATGCAATTTTTTTATGTGTGTGTGATCTGCAGCTACTGCCTTCAATAAAATGATTTGTTCATTGATCTAAAGAAGGTGTGGTCCTCAGTTGCTCTCATCCCCAGAATAGCCATTCAAGTTGGAATCTGGAATCTGCCTCTTGTACTCTGGTGCAGAGGAGCCTGGCCTCCCATGCTGGTCCTCGGGATGGGAGGCTGGGATGGAATGCTTCTCTGTCAGCAGAATCTGATGCAAAATCCAGCCGTGATTATTTGTGTTTCAATGTGCACACATCTTGACTCTCTCTCTCATCTTCTCAAAGGTGAAGGAATCAAAAGAAAAAAAATTTTTTTCCCTGCTGGACTGTGGGTCGGGGTGGGGAGCTATGGTTGTCCCGTCATTCATCTCAATCATCGGTGAAGTGTTAGCCTTTAGGAGAGCAGGGGGCAAGCTTGGGCGTTTTCTCACTAGCTTTTCAATTGCTCCTAAAAGCAGTCTAGAGGAGTCTGTGTACATTTGATTTGCTAATTAATATATTTTTAAACCCAGGTTACATGGTACACACATGTTGCTTGATATATCACTAGCTATAAGTTCGTTTTTTGCATAATTTAATATTTAGGTGCCTTCTCTCCCTCATTCCACAATTGAGATACTCTCGTTAGTGAGCTGCAAACGTTCAGTTTGAGAGTGGGAAAGAGCTTCTTGAAGCGTATTTTGCTTTGTTTCGTCTTGTTCTGAAGCAGCATGGCACAGTGATAAGGGGCTCAGGGCCAGTCAGAGGGGCATGAGTTCGACACCCACCCCTTCTACCTCCGTGCAGTTGGTAAGCATATCATTTTGATCTTCAAGTCTTCCTTCCCATTGGCAACCTTGGGATACTCCTTTCTTCCTCACAAAGTCAGCAGGATGAAAAGAGAAGAGCCCAGCTATTCAGGGAGTACCCAGGCAGCGCTACTGCCTGCCTTGTAGAATTTGTTGACTCTGAAATGCACCCACCCTATAGCTGTGGGTGCTGATCACTGCACAGTCCACAGAAATGGCTTGCTTGCCTTTGTGGCCCAGGCTAGTCTTCTGAGTTATTTACCTGGGGATCAATAAAGATCGGCAGATTGATTTCTTCTGTTTCTGAGGACACATCTTAAAGGGTCAGCTTAGTTCAAGGCAGAGTCTGGGGTGGGGGTGGGGCCTGCAGTCTTCTCTAAACAATGGTATTCAGTCTAGGCCCTCAAGGGTTATCACAGGTTCCAAGGCATCCTCAGTGCACCCAGGCAGACATATATCACATCACACACATGCATATTAATGTAGATACATGCCATGTATACCACATGAGAATATGTGGAGGAGTCACATGTGTACAAGTGTGTGTACATTTTCAGAAACACACATGCTCACTTCCAGAACCGTGATGGGAATATAAATCTTGTTTGTCATCTTTTCCCAAATCCGAGGAGCTGTTCTCATCCATCAATCTGTCTGTCCGTCCATCCATCCATCCATCCATCCACCCATCCACCCATCCATCCATCCATCTATCCATCCGTCTGTCTGTCCATCCATCCACCCACCTATCCATCCATCCATCCATCCATCCATCCATCCATCCATCCATCCATCCATCCATCCATCAATCATTTGATGTATTAAGTGCCTTAATATCCTAGTAAAGTTGATGCTGTGGAATAAATAGAATAGCGCTTAGCCAGAAAGGGAGGTTCAGGGTCTATCAACACAGCTCCTGGGGTAGCTGAGTCAGGAGGATGGAAAATTTGAGGCTAGCATGGGCTATTTAGCTAGACTATTACAAAAGTTAAAAAAAATGACCAGGACTGATACTCAGTCTTCACTTTCCTAATATGCTTGAGATTCTGTGTTCAAGCCCTAGAAAGGATATCAAAACAACAACAACAACACAACCAAAACCAAAGTGGAGCTGTAACCAAACACAAGCAGAATAAAGGCAGGAGCGCTCTCTTAGGTTCTAGGTTCCATTTGAACAGTTTTACCACAAGCACCCGCACGCACACACCCTGATTTCCATACTGACCACGCAAGGCTGATACATGAAACCTGTAGCCATTGTCTCTCGGACAAGCCACACATGCAAGAGATGAGAGGCTAGGAGTCCCTTTCTTGCTCCCGGAGATGAAAAGTCAGGTTACTGGCTAACTTTCTCCTGCTGGAGGGGAATCGCAATGTGGTTTGGAAAGTCCAATGTCCCAGGGGCATGATTTGAACACTAGATCCTATGCCTCCAAGGGCCTGTCAAATGAAGACCAAACCTGGAAACAAATGCCTAGCAGTCATCCTGTGCTTGTGAGGTGCACAACCTTGGTGCTGCACTGACAAGTGTCCTGAGAGTCAGTCCTCAGTTTGCTCTGCCACTGTGGTGCCCTACCAAGGGCGAGCTGCTAGTGGGACGGCATAGAGCTCTCTGTATTTGTGCCACAGGAACTGCACAGATCCCCGGAAAGAGACTCTTGACATCTGCCTTAAGTCTAACCACAGAAAGGTTTCCTAGAAAACAGCAGTGGAGACCCATGCCCAGAAGGGGACATAACGGTCCCCCCATAGTCACTCCTTGAACCCTAAAGGGGGAGACAGGTTCTAATGACATCATCATCCATCTCTGCTCTTAACACACCTGAAGTACAAGGCCCAGACTGATTGTGAAGTCTGTCTCTTATCTCTTATTCTTGAGTGGAGACTGCTGATCTCCAGATGGCCTCACCTTCCTGCCCTTCTCCTGCACCACATTCCTTTCTTGACCCGTCCTCTGGAGCAATACACGGACACATTCCCACACCCAAGGGAATACCAAGCCTGAGCAAGGCCTGGAGAGGTGTCTTACCTCTGTTTCCACTCTCAAGATTTATGTAGCCAAGGACTTCATCCAGCTTTCTCAGGAGACAACAGGGCCTAGGTGGTCAGCCTCTTCCTGAGCACATAGTGTTAGTCCCCGCTGGAGACAAAGAAGTTGACATTGGTCATGTGGTCAAGGAAACCTTGAGATTGGCTGTGCCTGATTAATATCCAGTCTGCAGGATTCCAAGGGGACAGGTCTCTCCAGAGAGGTGAGACTTTAGTGACTCAGGTCATCTGAGCCTTCTTGAAGACCTCTATGCTAACTTCCCATGGAGTCTCAGGCCTAGCACAGGTCTGCTGGGAGAAGGGTGTAGGGTATGGTGTTAGCAGAGCCCACAGGGAAGCTTGTATCCCTTGCGCAGGGCTTTCCACGTCACTCTGGGTTGTGTTGTGCTCTGTGGGTATTTGCTGAGCTTCTGCTGTCCTAATATGTGTGCTGGGCACTGTGGCATGGGGCACACAGAAGTAGAGCTGCTGGCATTCATGTGTCCTGCTGCTCTAGGAAGAGAGCCTATATTTATTTACCATTTCCTACCCTGGGTGCCATGAAGGACCAGAGCAGAGGTCCTTTGGGGAGAAAGTCCTCTTCAGCAAGATGATCAGGGGCAGTTTCTTAGAGGATGATGAAGGATGAGAAGGAGCTAGCAAAGCAGAGAGTATAGAGAGTTCCAGAAAACATGTGCATAAGACACAAGGCAGAGAGAGCTTGGTGGTTTGAGAAGGAAGACCAGGGTGTCTGAGGCACATCAAAGAATAGCTTAGTGGTTCTTTGCAGGTGAGCACAACCTGTTGAGGAGTGTCTCTTGCTTGTCCTCTGCAGTCTTCTCCGCTCTGTGTCTCCTCCTGTCATCCAAGGCAGGGCTTTCCTTCCTCGCTTCCTCCAGGCTTCCATCGTGTTAAACAAAGCATACCTCTAGACTGTAGATATCTCCCGGAGATTTAATCTGAGTTCAGCACATCGTGGAGCTAGAAAACAAACTTAGACAGAAGGCAGAAACGATAGACTTCTCTTACACGGTAGGCTGTGTTGTGATTCACAACCAGTTTTGTGATGCCTGGCTGTCTCTGTCCACATGTTCCCACTCCCAATTGTGTGTGTCCTGGGCCTCATGGCTCCTCTGTACTTTGGCTGCACTGTTAGGCACCACCCAACATTATTTTAGGTAAGACAGACACTATATGATATGGCCCCTTGGGATTTTGACAGGTGTGTGTGTGTGTGTGTGTGTGTGTGTGTGTGTGTGTGTGTGTGTGTGAAAGGTTTAATCCCCACCAGCCCCACTATCCCTCTCATGAGACCAGAGCCATCTCCGAGTTGCATCAGGAAGCATCCCTCACATGTCTGTGAGCGATGGGCATCAATATATCTGCATCCCATCAGTCGCAAGGCGAGCATCTATACGTCCTATTCTCAACACTGATAGCAAATGACATTTCCTCATTGTTTTCTTGGGAGTAATTCTGCTTCTAAAACAGAAATAAAGAAAAAGAAAGGAAGGAAGGAAGGAAGGAAGGCAGAAGGAAGGAAGGAAGGAAGGAGGGACGGAAGGAAGGAAGATGACTGTAAAGTTTCCCCCGTTGCTGGCAGCAGGAATGTAGCTCTGGTGTTTGTGCAGTCTAGGTGGAATCAGGTGGTTTGGGCCTAGTTCCTTCACGTTGAGTGCACTGTCTGATGTTTGCGAGCTGAAACTGCCTAACGGTGATGATCTCAGACACATCCCGTGTTGAGCGGTGTGTGGCAGTGGCTCCTTGTGCTCTGCACAGTCTGGAGGTGAGAGGGTGAACTTGGATTTCACAGCAGTATCCCAGGGCTCCCGTTTCTAGGCTCTGCTGGATGGCAGAATGTTCCTGTCTGCTTCTGCTTCCATTGCTTTCTACCCTGACCCTGCCGTCAGGCAGGGCGCTGAGCTTCAAGCGTGTTGACGGACACTACAGAACTGAATAGGTCCCTGTCCCACAGGGTTCCTGGGAGATTTTGTTATGTCCTAGCATCCTGGCCTTTTGAAGAGAGCACAATCTTTTCTTCCTATGGTCTGTCCCGGAGTCAAGGATAGTTGTCCCTTCGAGGGAAAGGAACGAGGTGGCAGGAAAACCAGATGCTTGCTTATGGTATCCAAAAGAATGATATCCAGATGTGGACACTGTGCGTACCATCCAGTCTGCCTTCAGAATTATGACTTCCACCACCACAGTGGCCATGTTTGATTTAATTTCACTTTTAGTAGAAATGAATTACGTTTTGGCTCTATGGGAATTAACTTTTTTTCTCATCACTGGGTTTTAAGTGGTTAAATAATTCGTCAAAGAAGTGTAAGCGTTGCGAATTGTCCGCTGTGTGCACCATATTTCATATCCTGTGACGTAGGTGCGAAATAACTTCAAAATTAAAATGAAAAATGTAAAGACTTACTAGGAAAATCGCAGAAATAGAACTCATGGCATCTATTACACTTTTGGAAACTTTGCTTAAATGCTTCCCTCTCCTTAGCAAATTCTATGATGAGTTAACTGAAAAATGGGGCTTAAGAACACTATAAAAATAATCCTTAAGGGGGTTGGGGATTTAGCTCAGTGGTAGAGCGCTTGCCTAGCAAGTGCAAGGCCCTGGGTTCGGTCCCCAGCTCCGAAAAAAAGAAAAAAGAAAACAAAAATAATCCTTAAGAATACAGGAAACAGAGCTGGAGAGATGGCTCGGTGGTTCAGAGGACTGGCTGCACTTCCAGAGGACCAGGGCTCAATTCCCAGTACCCCAAGGCAGCTCACAAACATCTTCAACTCCAGTCATAGGCCCTCTCTTGGCCTCCTCGGGCACTGCATTCACATGGCGCACATACACATACACTCAGGCACATAAAAAAAAAAACTAAAGAAGGAAGAGTAAAAGAACAGACTACACTAGACAGTTTCCTCTTTAGTCCATTTAATTCTGTGAATACATATTGGCTGTTCATCTGATTATCATAAGGCAAGCTGTATCAAACAGGCTATAATCGCTTTAATTTGGAGTATTAGTTGGAATAGTAACTTCATCCCAATACATAATATAGATCTAAGTTTATGTTTCGTGTGTTATGAATCCGACAGTTTCTCGTCTTGGGAAGTACTTCAGCTTAGTGTAGAAATGGTGTGGGGGAGCATTCTCCACTTGGTTTTAGTCTTGTGTCAAGCATTCCCGAGTGCCTGTTCTAGCGTCTTCTTGGAAAGTGACAGAGGTTGTTCTCCCACAATAAACAGTGGCTAATGTAAAAATAGCAAACAATAATGCTAATGAAGAAATTATGTTTTCCCCCCAACTTAGAGGAGAGTGCCAACAATAGGTAGGATAGAATAAAAATCAATATTTTGACAGGGTTCTATTATGTCTGGCTCATTAATTTGGAGACAACTTCTCCGTTCAATCTGAAGTCGCCTAGTATCAACAAATAGTAGTTTTAGCATCTACCCTCCTTCCAGAGCAGCAAATGCCTCCCTTACAAGTTATTTTTGGAGGAAAATGATTTTTGATTCTGCAGATGTATAGAGGAGGCATTGTGTAGGTTTTTTTTTTTTTTTTTGTCTTGGGGAACAATAAAACTTTTGCCGTTGCAATTTGTATTCAAGCGATTCCTGGTTCTCAAGTCCGATCCGGCACGCCATGCAGTTTTCTGCTTATGTGTTTGCACATCTGAATATCTATGGCTGTATGCACTCATATGTATCCGTAGACATGTGCTTGGACACACACGCTCTTGGAAGCCACTCCTTCACACTCCTCCATTTACTCAAGCCTTCTCTTACCTTCCACTTGCTCGCAGAGTGTCTGCTTTCCAAGGGCTGATGATTGTCAGCTAAGGCCGATGCTGGCGCTTACTCGGGTCCTTATTGACCGGGAGGACCATGTGACAGAAGTGATTGATCCATCTTGGACATAGGGTTGCTAATTTCCCATTGTACTCGTCCTTCCCACACGGCCATTCTGCAGCACCCCATACTCTTCACACTGTATTTAGGGAGAACCCTGGCCCCTGCCTCCACCATTGCACCTTTCAATTGAACAAAAAGAATTAGTATCATCGTGGGCCTCTCTTCTTTGTATTTTTTTAGAGATCACAAAAGCCTGGGCTATAGGATGGCAGCTAATAACATACACTGCGTTTTATTGATACTGCTTTAATTGTCTTATTGACAACGCACTTGAACTTGGAGAGGCACGCTAATATTTATCATCCTGTGAACTCATGTGCATTTTTCTGATTCAAGCCATAATTACAGAAGACTTCCAAACTCGGCTGTCTTCCCCGTTGCTGCACCTTCTGTGATATGGACAAAAGCTTACAGAATGCTGTTCAAGGAAGAGCCTCCCCTTCCGCCTCCATGGGCTTACCTTCTAAGGGTGACACCCCATGGATGCTGTCCCTCTAATTAACACCCTAACTGGAATCTGGCTGGGAAGGGAGGCTGTGCAATGGCTCACATGGACAGTTACAAGGAGGCCAGTACTGACCAGCTGTAGGGCTCACAACTGTTTGAGAGACAGTCACGTCTCTCTTTCTAATAAATGCTAGTGGATAGCTTTAGAAAGATTTAGACCAAGTGGAAACTGGCCATCGTAGAGGCCACTGTACTGGCTAAGAGGCAAAACTACATCTAAGGGGGATTTGGATAAATGTGTTGGTAGATGATGTCATCCTTTTCCGTTTGATGTCTGTCTACTTCTCCCCTCTTCCACTGTGTCCCCACATCCCAAGGGCTCCAGATCCCCAGACTTCTGTCAGGCTCTTTGGCTTAGTCATACTCCTTGGCCCTGACCCTTTAATCTGGAGTCCTTGACTGGCCACTCTCTGCATCCCTTGGGTCTGTCTCAACATCCTCCTCTTTTTCCGGAGCTTGTCTTTATTAATTGGGTAGACCACTTACATGATCATCGTCCCTCTCCTTCACCCCAGGACAACTCTCCAGTACAGGGCCTTCTGCCATCCTTTGATAATTCCACTTCAACTTTGAAACAGCAACTTGCAAATGGTAGCCATTGAATAATGCTTTGACAAGACACCATCTTCCTAAATCATCACATGGATAGGCCTTAATTTCAGACACATGCTTTTCATAAAAGGGTGAGATGTACGGAGCCTCATTCTTGGGTCAGAGCACTCAGGGCATTGAAGTGGGGGGATGGAAAATTTGAGGCCAGCCTGGGCTACATTATGAGTCTCTATTTCACAAAACAAAACAAACAAGACGTAGGTCAATGAAAATTACCTTTCTCAGCTCTCATGTCTAGATGAAACATCAAGTTATTATTTAACATTTACTAAACTTTTAGCATTAGAAGGTAGGATTATTTTTATTCCAAAGTTTTTGTCTACATAAAGAAAATATATTGGTTTTTGTTATTTCTTTGGAAAGAACATTTTGGCCAATAGAAAAATTTTCTTTTTATTCCTCCCTCATTTATTCATTTGTTTATTTATCTACTAGTTTCTTCTAAATTTTGTTTTGAGACAGCATCCCACAGGTTGCTTGGAACGGTCTCAGACTTTGTAGACCAGGCACGCCTTGAACTTGTACTTCCTTCTCCTCAGCCTCCCACAGAGCTGGAGGTATAAACCTGTAACCCTGAGCTTGGCTGGATTTACGTTCTTTGAAGATCCTCAAGCTCTGTAGAAATGATTTCACTTCATGATTCTCACAGTTACACTAATTTTTAAGAAGATAAATCATATAACATGCTTCATTTCAGTAGATACCTACACTACACTGACAGGACAGAGCAATTAGAGCAGGCAAGGTGGCTCATGCCTGTAATTCCAGCATTTGGGAGGCTGGGGTAGGAGGATCGATCATGAGTTCAAGGCTAGCCAGGGACTCATAGTGAGACCCTGACACACACACACACACACACACACACACACACACACACACACACAAAGACATACACACAAAGACATACACACAGACACACACATACACAAACACACAGAGAGAGAGAGACAGAGACAGAGAGAGAGAGAGACAGAGACAGGGAGACAGAGACAGAGAGGTATTTGGGAATTTGTCCTTGACCCTTTGGGAACAATGCTGTATCATGAAGCACGGACTGACTGTCCCATGACACATCCTTTGTTCCATTGTTGGGAACCAAAGCTGCAGCTGTGGCTGGCTCTTAACTCATAAAGAGGTCATCACAAATGGCAGAAGTTCAGAATAGTTGTCTCTGTATCAAGAGTATATGCGCGTCACTGCTACGTTTTCTCCTCCCAACCCCCAGAGATAATGGATCCAGTGAGACTGTTCCTCCTTGTTTAGGGTTTGACCGTAGAGGTTTTCCTCTTTGAGGCCAGTTCCTCACCTGTGCCATATTGTCTGAGGTGGACCATGGGGTCTCCACCTCTGGCAGCAGCACGGTGGGCACGGAGAGCTCTTGCTGGGTTCTTTGTTGCTGCTGAGAGCCAGCTGTGTGGGGCCCTGATTAACAGACAGCGTTGTTAGTTGCTCTGCGTTCTCATCTTTGGCAGCTCTTGATGGGGGTCCCTGGGCAGAGGCGTCGTGGGGACCGAAGAAGATGCCGGCTTGGTGCCCTGATTGGTGAACCGCTCATCTGACTGATGAGTGAGGTGGAGTAACCCCACTGGCTTCAACGAGACACTCGAATCACTGAGCGTGATTGCAGACGGGGAGAGAGGACTTTCGACCTATGTCACATCCTGTTTCCCGAGTGACTCCCATCTTGGGGAACTTTACGGTGGTGCTCCTGCGACTTGAAGAACCTATTTTCCCAATGCCTTCGAAGCCCTTACCTTCCTCCTCCCCATGAGTTGACAACAAGCCAGGATTCCTAGAGAAACATAGAACAGGGGGTTGAATGGAGGAGTGAGGAGTCTAAAGAGTCCCCATTTTCATCTGCTCATCTGTTTGCTCTATACAGTTCTATGTTGTAAAATCTCTCTCCAGTTTAACCTATATGATTTGCTTAGTAGAAAACTAAAACATGAATAACTTTATATATGTATATATACACACATATATGTATATACACATATGTAGGTATGTCATATCTATCAATATAGCCTCTTCTCAACTAAATTGTAAGTTCCCTGAAGCTAACAACATGTCATTAGGCATTAGGACAAGAGAGGGAAGTGACACAACCTTAGTAAACGTATGAAGGCAACCCACAGTGTGGAGCATCTGGAAAGAACTGGAAAGAACTGGAAAAATGTCCCCTGGAACTGCTCATCACTTTATGCACAGGCCTGCCAGGCTAAAACCTCTTTTGTCTGTTTGGTTGCTTATTACCAATAACCGGTTTCCTCTCCAGTCAGCGGGGTTAGAGCCTCCCCATCCTTAGGAATACTGTTGCAGTGCTGGAGTTCAGATCTGGAACCTTGTATGTGTGGGGCAGGGGCTCCGACACTGAACTACAGCCTCAAGTCATTATATTTTAAGATAAAGACCCTAACACCATCTCATGGCTAGTAGGCTCCATCATGACGCACAGTGAGAACTGTTGAAGAATAAAACTCTTGTAACAAATGGGGTGTCCTTAGAGCGAAAAGTCCCTTGGTATTGTACCCTTTGTCATGTACCTCTGAGTAAAGAGGGGAGCCCCACTTCTCACCAGAAAGCTGGATGGAACGTGGTTCTTCTCACTCACCACTGAGGCTTGGATAGTAGCTTCCTGGTGTCCGCCTACCAGCCTTTCTTCCGCAGGGTCTCAGGGGTTCTGGGTTCCCGTTCGCCTGCCGTGTTTCAGCCGTTTGACGGTATAAACGAACGTAAGCAGGTCTCATGGCCCCTCTGTGCCCTTCAATTGCAGAACAATGTCTAGTTTACTGTCGGAGATAAAATGGAGGTAACTGCAACCAGAAAAGGGAGGCTTTGATTGGTTATGTGCTCGGGCAGGAGGAAGGTAAAAGAATTGTTTGGGATGCTCGTTTAACCTCTCAACCCCGGGTCTTAGCCAGAGAGATCAATTGCACAGAGTCCTACTCTCTGTGGCACTTTCTGGTTCATGCAATAAACATGGAGGTGAAGGGTGTGGTTAAACACTAGTGAACTTTACCTACTGCCTACTTGGGTTTCCTCCAGGTTGGCCTATTCTGGTAATACTTTGAAAACATTAGAATGTTTTCCAGGCCATAGTCACATAGAAAATTTGAGATATGTGCCACTCCTTAGACAATCCTGTCACTCTTCAGAATGGTAGCAGTATGAGGGAGCCACCCATGGACTCTATCTTTGACTTAATTCCCTAATACGCTTTCCCTCTCTTGGAGCCCCACATGTTGAAGCAGGGCAGAACTTACCTGGCTCTTGACTGTGGTCAAATCTCTTAGTTCAGTTCAAACCAAAGAGAAAATAGCGGGCAATGACAAGAGACTGTCCACGATTGACGCAAGCCTCCCAGGTGGATCGAAGGGACCCTGCTGTGTCAACACACGACTGTATCCTGTCTGAAGGACCGGTCTTAAGATTTCTATGTGGAGTCAGGGAGGTGCTCTTGAAAGGCCCTGTTGCTCCGCTCACATACAGCTGGAAAGAGACTTCCAACCTTTCTTCTTATAAACTGCTCATTCCACACGAGTTAGAAATACTCTTCATAACTCCCTAGTGGAGCAAGCGGGACAAGATGTTATTAATACCGCAGCAGGTGCATTTGGCTTTTGACCTCGGCCGGCAGGGGTACTGAGGAGCCATTATTTCTGGTGCCTATTAGATTCTATCTTTTAACAAGGAGTACCCTTGAGTAAACCCATGTCTAGCCATTCCTTTTGTCTTTTCAACACCCCTCCCCCTGAAGTTTGGCGACATTAAGCACCGAGGACAAATCATCACCGTGTACAGATTTCGTATCAAATAAAAGAACTCAATTTGCTGCTGAACGGGGGTTTAACCTCTCCCAGATCTTGGGCCGTGCATAATTAATGTATCATTCAGCATTTGACTTTGGTATTTTCCATACGGATTTCACCTCAAAGCATGCTTATGTGTTCTACGCTCACAGAACTACATTCGGTTTATTTCAAGGACTTTGTCTTTGGTTGGAAAGATGATAAAGTCTTAGTTTTCATAAGGAGGACCTGTGTGGAGAAAGCTCCCTCTTTTCTCTCCTTTGCTCAGTGCCTAGCATGGATGCTGGAAATGGATAGAAACAAACTGTTAAAGTGCATTTGTCTGGTGCTGGCTGGTGGCATCGGATGGCATGGTGACACTAACTGTGCCATGACTCAGAGGTGACTTTGAGGAGTCACAGGTCTGGCTTGCCAGGCAAGGACATAGCTACACCACACCCATAGCCAAGCCAGGCACAGCCTACATCCCAGACCCCACGGAACATCCACTCCTCAACGCCGCCGTATTATGTATGGCCATGGCTGTAAGATTTGGTCACAGGATTGGACCCGCAGAGTTTCCTTTTCGGAGGATGGAAACTGAAGTCTTGGGTCACAAAGTCCCTGGGCTGTAATGTGTCCCCCTGCTAAGCCACACAGTGGAGCTATGGCTGCAAAGCCAGTTCCTACCCATGCTCCTGTGCTAATTACACAATCGAATCAGTTCAACAGAGTAAGGATTTACTTTGTTTCAGTTTGAGAGGTGTAGTCCGTCAGGGAAGGAAGTAGAGCGGAGTTCATGGCTCTGGAAGGATGTTCTGGGTCTCCTCATATCTGTCTAGATCTGCGAACAGAGATCTGAGGGAAGACCAAATGGCTGGGTGATAGTCCCAAGGCCCACTTCCAGTGACCTACATCCTCTGGAGAAGCCTCACCTCTGCAAGGTTCCTCAACTCCATAAAACACAGGCCACCAGCTGGGATCCCCATGTTTAAACACACATCTCACACCCAAACTGGAACCTCCCCACTCACTCCTTGGTATTATGTTAGGAGCAGGGGGACAGCTTTTAAGTGCTTTCTTGTCTGGGCAAAGGCCGACCTCTCTGAATCCGCCCTCCCGCCAAGTTGATAAAACGTGAGTACATGATTTCTATTGATTTTTAAAGGCAGCGCAGGACTGAACTGATCATCATAGGTGTGACCTGTGCTGTTTTGCAGGCAGACACAAGCAGCTCAGAGCCTTGTTGTGGGACTCTGATGTTTGGGGTGTGCATTCTTTGAAGATTACTTCTAACGCGAGGCTTCCAAATCCTTAATTCACGATTCTGTCTCCTCCTGCGGTGTTTACATTCCACCATGGCAGAAGATCACTGTGAGAGAAAGAGATGAAAATGAGCTTCTAAAAAGGGCTTTCGTGCGCAGGCCTCCTTCAAAGACCCCAGCACTCTCCCCTCTTGTCATCGCTTAAGTCTGGGCTTCATCTCCGGGAACACAAGCATTAGTGCGCAACTCGAAGGGTTGTGATGCTGTGTTGTCTGGGGATGAGCTCTTTGGGTGCAGAGCTGCATGGAGTGCGCATGCGTGGGACCGTTCGCCCGCCACACCGTTTACACAGGTCTAGTTAAGGAAGCGACTTCATCCCTTCTGGAAAGATCTTGCACGAATGTGGTTAGGGATTGATTTCATCCCTTTCTGGAATAATCCCGAGAAAGCGACTGACCTGGACCGTAGACTTGGCAATGATAGGTGCCGAGAAGAGAATCTGATACTTTGAAAAGCCACTGAGTTTGAAAGGGGAGCTGTGGTCACATGTGATGGCTCTTGGTGCACTCACCTCTCCCAGATGTTCTGTTCTTTTTTCCTCTGCATTGCTTCAGAAGGCGCTAAAATGCACAGTGAGTGTAAGGACCGGGGTAGACCAGATGTTTCCCAATGTGACAGTTTCTGAGGTACAGACAGGTAGTTCTCCTGGGGTCACAGAAATGTTCTCAGGTTCCAAATGGTTCTTGGGTGAAGGGTCCAGCCTTGGCCTTTGGCTGTACACTTACCTTTTCTCTAATGCATTAAAAAGTGGAGATCAGGGTCACGTGCACTTTTCAGGACGTTTCTGAACGGCCTCCTTAACACTCTACTCCCTATGGAAGGCCCAGTTTGGGCTTAAGATTTAAACATAAAACACTAAATTATTTTGCTTTTAAAGTACGTTCCATTTCCAGGGAGTGCCTCCTAGAAGTTCTGTTGGCCCTGCCTGGCTCTGCTACTGCACTATGGCTCCAGGTCCCCTCGGGGTCTTTGGATTCCTCTGGGGGAATGATGGAGACAGATTTCAGAGTACAGAGAGGCCAGAAGTAGGTGCCATGGGGTGGAGCACCGGAAATTATTCCCTCTATCTACTTCACAACAATATCATTCAGGCTCATTAAAATCAACTTCGGTTCTTTTACTCTCTCCCCACCCCTGCTTGTGTGCAGTGACACAGGGGCACATGCCTCTCTTATCTCTGAGTAAGTAGACATATTCATGACCACCTGTGAGGTGTGTGGCATCTATAATGGAGCCGTCAATGGAGCATAAAGAAGAGCTGGTAGGAATCCGACTATGTGTGCCTGACAAATAGTAAAGATGTCACGATGGACACACAGACAGACAGATCCCTGCTCCTCCCACCTTGTGGGAGTTCTGTGGCGTTTATGACTCCATGTGTGGACCTTGGGAGAGTAGGGTCTCGATGATGAGCGCATTGGCTGCTAATTTTAGAAAGTTTGTGGTGAGTCTCATAAAAATAATTCCACTTTAACTCTATTTGTCCCATGACACTTTAAAGTGGATGGAAGGGACTGTGGTGACAGAGACGGTGGCAAGAAGCTACAGATCTAGAATCATGGTCCTGCCCCAGTGGGGATCTCACTCCCTCGCACCCTGAGTGTGATGGTTTTTGACGGCCTAATTGGTACAGGGAGACCCTTGTGGTGGCTTGGAGGAGGATTGGTGTTTCTAGAGGGCGGCATGAATGATAAATACCGTTAATATTCAGAAGGAAGAATCGATTTGAAAAAAATGTGCCTTTGATTCACTAATCTCTGACATTGAGACATTTTTTGAAGTCCGTTGCTATAATTAGATTCTATAAGCCATTTTATGCCTCTATCAAAATTTTAAGAGACATAGAAAATTTAAGTTTTTTTTTTTTCGGGGGTCTGGACTGACAATTCATCAAATGGATATGGATGGCTATTCGGTGGCTTTCTGGACGCTGCCCACAGGCTCCAGCCTGGATTTTCAGAACTGCTTGTGGATCGTTTCCGCCTTGTTTTGGTTTGCTCTTCTCTGCTGAAATGTGGGGGCTGAGTGAGCAGGAAGTGACCAGGTCTGTCATTAGGTACAGGACTGTGTCCTCACCGCCCGGTGGTGCTAAGGGAAGGGAGGAGATAGGGAGGCTGGGTCACTGGGGACCGGTGGAGTGACACCAACAGCTTCCGCTGGGCTCAGGAGAGTCCTGGTGGAGCATTCAGATAGGCAACTGGTGGACAAGCACCGGTGAGAGCCCTTCCTATTTGTAGGGAAGGGAGCGAGGCCTCCGTAGATCAGTGAGTCAGAAAAGACTCAACTGTCAGAAAAACAATCTCAACTTTTCTTTAACCACCTCCCTCCTAAAGCAGAAGCTCTTCTTGGTGGGGGGGGGGAAGGGAAGAGAAAAGATCAGTTTGCAGAGACGACTGGTTTAAGCACGATTGGAAAGGGGGGCCCATGTCACCGAGGCCTGTGTCAATTAGCATGAAGACGGTTGTACTTGAGCCGGCCTGAAACTTGTTCCTAACAGAATGTTAAAGACCCAGTGAAAAGAGAGATTACGTCTATCTAGTTACACCATTCCTTGATATATGCTCCGTGTCACAGCCCCATTGTCTCCTGGGTAAAGACAGAGAGCTCAAATGCCCACTATCTCTCCCCTGGTGCTCCAAACGCTCGGCTTTGAAGTTTTTATAATCCATCTGTCATCTACTAGCGAGGAGGGCACATGTTCTCTACCACTCAATTACAGAATTCTCCTTTGCCAGCTCCAGCGAGACAGGCAAGAATGTTATGGGTGGTTGAGAGAAACTGTCAGATACACTAAATTCCTGGGATTCATACGGGCAGTGTTATTCCAGGGTAGGGACAGCCTGTCTTATTGTTCAAGTGCATTGCAGATACGTTTGGCATTGGGCTGCAAAGCCTCTGGTCCCCCCCCCCCCCCAACTCCTGTTTGAGAGCGTTGTCTTACATTTGATTGTTCACATTTGAAGAGAGAGAGAGAGAGAGAGAGAGAGAGAGAGAGAGAGAGAGAGAGAGAGAGAGAGAGAGAGAATCATTTAACCCTGCACTGGAATGTGGACTCTGAAACGCAGATTTGAAAGATGACATTTGTTTTTGCTAACAAGAAGCGGGCAGCCCAACTGTGCCGAGCTTGGGAAGTCGGAACGATTTATTTTCACTTTGATGAAATCAGATCTTTTTTTTTTTTTTTTTAAAGCAAACCACTTGGGTTTGTTAAGAATGGCAACTAGAGGCAGCCGGAGCATCACGGGATGGATTTTATCACTCTGTGAGCAGACATCCTGAGCACCTCTTAAGTGTTCTGCTATCTTGCAGAGAGTGGAGAAAGTTGCCATAAGTGGAAGGGTCTTGAAAACGGGAAGTTGTGTTTAGGGACGATCTACCTGGGAGTGGTTGGTGTTGCTGGAGATCCTGTTAACTTCTCAGTCATGGAGTCACGGGTGGTTAAATTCGTTGTCTTATGTGAAATGAGTTTGATGATCTCGGCTTAGCCTCTAGTGGGTATTAATTCACATTATGAAATATCCCAGAATAATTTAGCACCATGTGGCATAATTTGCATTTTTTACTCAAGACAGGGGCGACGGTGGCTCTCTTCCTCTAGACTCATCTATGTAAAGAGGCCAGCACACGTTGGTGACTTTCATGGTGATGGTTTGTGGGGGTCACTGCTAGTAATTTGTGGGAAGCAGATGGCATACAATCCTGGGGGTGATAAGACTTTGCAGCTTGGGCACCGAAACCCAACAAGAAGTATTTGTGGAGTTGCGATTGCAGTTGAGGTGAGCTGCAGTTTCATAACCATGCCTAGCGGAGATGCAGCCTGGATGTACGTGGCATTTCATGGACACATATGTGACCCTAAAGAGATATGTGCTGGGATGGAGGCATTCTATGGGGGTGGGGGATGTGGACTCTGTGCATCCCATAGTTTGTAAAAGAATGCCTTCCCTTTACCAACCAGGGAGGGTTTCCAGAAAGGCAAGATACTATTACAGTAATTAATTTAGTGAAACTTCTTAAATCTGATCTTCTGTTCAAACTAATAATGGGAGGATGGGGCGGCTCGATGTCGTTAATTGAAATCTGGAGACAATAAAAAAATGTCTTTTTGCAACTTCAATACAGCAGTCTGGAACTGTCGGGTCAGGCTGTGAACCAATTTTCTTCTCATTACTTTTGATTTTGGAGTCAATACAAATTTCATCAGTGATTGTAGGGTGCAGGTCTCCGTCTGCAAGGCCCCTGCCATGGGAGAGTATGTGTGCGTGGTTGAAAGATTTACAGAAAGCTTTTCTGGAGAGCCTGGACAAAGTAGGAGCTGCTGAAGCCCATGGGCTCCCTTGCCATGGCTCCCTAACTCAGGGGCGATGAAGGGAGTGGGACCCTACGGAAAACTCACAGCCTGTCAGCTGTAGCTGGGGACCTGGGACGCTGGTGGCTGCCTCTACCTCCCTCCTTTTGGGCATTTTCTTCTTCGCTTCACCTAACCCTAACTTTCTCCCCCCCAAAACCCCCTTTATATCCCTTCAACTTACAGATATACACAGAGTATTCCTGCAACCCGCAGAGTGCCAGCCACCAAGGAAACTTGACTGTAGGACACAGGCTCAACTTTGCAGGAGTTGCTGACATTTTGAACACATTCTGAGCAAAGAAGCCTTTTGTGTGGAAATGTGTACCGGGGTGTGTGTCACGTGACTTCCTCATTTTTGCCTGTATGGGATTTGCATCTTTGCAAGTCATAGGATCAGGCCATCTATCATCAGATATTGGCCTAACTGGACATTTTTTACGAGCCCAGTTTGCTATTTATGTTAAAAGCAATTCGCAGCAATGCCCTGTCTTCGTGATTCGGTATTGGCAATAGCGACGTGTGTTTAATCACATTTTCCATGAGTAATTATCTAATTCACATGATTACCAATATAAAACAGGCAAATGGAACAGAGGTTTAACTCCATCCTGCTTGGGCGGTGACACAGGCACACAGAGGGACCCGGGTGATTGGAGCGTTTGCGGGTTCTGTTTTGCTTCTGCTGTATCGTAGAGTTTTTTTTCTTCTTCTTTTATTAACAAGCCTTTTGAAGCTGAGCTTGAGAAAGAGAGAGAGGCTATTTGGAAGTCTGTGATAATGCAGTTTGAGGTTCACTCTGTCTGCGTTCTTTGCGTTCGGGGCTGTCCTTTTTGAAGATTTCCGGTAGACGGAGGTCACATTTTTTATTCATGTTGAAAAATATTCATTTATCAGTATTGGTGCAACTGTAAACAAGTGATAAACCGAGAACGTCTACAACAGTAAAACTGACAGCATTTGCTTTAATTTTCTGTCATTTTGGTAATTATATCAATCAAGACCCAAAACTAAAATGATATTTTAGCATGCAGTAAGAAATGAGGAATTCAGATCTTAAAAGACCATTACAATTAGCTTTGAAATGTTCGCCATTTTACCATAATTGTTTCATATAGCTTATATGTCTTCATTTACAGCCGAATATTCTGTTGATCTTTTATAAACAAAGTAGCACCCATCTGCTCCTTGAGACACTCCTGGCGCCTATTCATTGCAAAAATAATACATGTCCTAATGACTTCCACATATTTTGAAATCTCCCTTTTGAAATTGGACTTGGCAGATCGTTTGCAGGTACTTGAGTTGCATCTGTTTGCAATTTTGCAAACGCGGAAGACTTTAATGTTGAGCACTGCAAGAGGGCTATTTTAATCCTCAGATAACATTGGCTGTCATCAAAAGCCACATTTATCTTTTCGAAGGTGGGGCAAATGTTTAATGTTAAAAGACAGGGAAAGGCCAAGGCCAAGTCTAAGGCCTGAATACCCCACTTCCGAACGCCGCTCCTTCCATGGGTTCTCCGTGGTCTTCCTTTATCTTTTTTTTTTTTTTTAATTTAAGTTTTAGCTCCATCCACATTGCCAAGAGGATGTTTTTGCTGATAAAAATGAAAGATCAGGAAGAGAGTAAAATCTGACATAATTGTGAACTCCTGGCTCTCGGGCTCATTACCACCATGTGGCTAGCAGCTGACCAGCTTGGGGTCGACTCTGTTTACAGTGAAGAACTAAACAGAGTGATGCTGGGGAGTGCCCGCCTGCCTTGAATACAGAGGAAGGCTTGCCTCCCAGGGTAGGCTACCATAGCAAGCCCTGCAAAGCCAGGATCTGGTCAGCTAGCTGGTGAGACCCATCTCTAAATGGACCCGGCTCTAAACGCATGCTTGGCAAAAGAGTCTGGGTGGATATTTGTTTCTTTGTGTAAACTCTGGAGCTGGAAACCGGAGAGCGAGCGTCTTTTCTCCCATGCTGTCTCTGAGTGGATCATCCTGTCACTGGGCCCTCAGAATGGAGAGAGAAGGACAAGATGCTTTTCCCCTTTCTGTATCCCCTCCGATCTAAGCACCGTGTGTGGGGGCTTCTCCTGGCTGACCATTTGCCTGTGAAATTTCTCATCGGAGGACAAGGAGGTAGGCTGTTTGGGTCAGACAGAAGTAGCTGGCCATGGGAGTGTCACCAGCAACTGGTAACGGAAGGAACTTTTAAACAACAAAACCAACTCCTTCTTCCTGGTGAACTGAGGGAAGAGTGAATCTCCTCACTCAGAAGCAGATCTGGCTCCGACGAGCTCCACACTGACAGAAGTGTCAGAGGCCTTCCTGGGGAAAAAGAAGCATCTCATAATAAAGTGTATATTATACAGTTTTGCACAGTTCATATATAGTTGAAAATGCCTTTGGGATGGGAGAGTCTACTAGAACCAGAGAGTGTCCTGGTTTTCTTTGTAGGTCACTATCATTGGACAGAGGAATGGTTGATGAGAGAGCCCGTTTTTGTGATATTAGTAGTTTATTGAGTAGGTTCTACAGGTTCTGTTCCAAATTTTCTTTTCACTGCTGTTCTTGTGTAGTGGAGCAGTAAAGGCATCATAGACACAACTGGGATAAACCTTTTTTATTTTAATTTTTGCTATCTCGAGAATTTAATATCATCATAAATAATGATATATTTATATCATTTCTACTTTCTCTTGCCCCTCGTTATCTCCTCCCATGTTTCCCCAACTCCCTCTCAAATTCATGACCTTGATTTAAATTATTATTGTTTTACACACACACACACACACACACACACACAGAGTTACTCATATATATGCATGTTTAGGGCTGATCACTGGGTTTGGATAAGCTCTGGGGGTGCATCCTTAGAGAACACTGACTGTCTCCTCTCTTAGCAACCATTAATTGCCGGTAGCTATTCATCTAAGGCTGAGGCTTTGTCAGATTCCCTCCATCCACATTGGCATGTCAACTGGCATTGTCACTGTGCTGGTCTTATTTAGGAGACCACATTGTTGAGATGTCATGGGTGCCGCTTCCCTGTCATAGATAGAAGACACCATCACACGGTCCCTGGTCCTCTGACTCTTGCCATCGTTCCACCCCTCTCCCGAGGAGATGTTTCTTGAGCATTAGGTACAAGGGTTCTAGTTGCTCTCTCTGTATCAGCTGAGGTTGAGCCCCCTCAGTCAGCTGTTCCCTGCATTTTGACTAGTTGTGAATTGTCTGTAGTGGTCTCCATCTGCTGTCAAAAGCAGGGTCTTCAATGAGGGTGAGAGCTACTGTGTGTCTGGGGCTAGTCCTGGGGGCTGTTGGGTAAATCTAAGGGAAACTGGCAACAATTCAGGGTCCCCTGTCTCATTTTATTTGCAGCTCTGGGGAGAGGAGGTGGTGATGTGCACAGAGTGGGAACTGGCATCCGATGTCTTTGCTTTTTCTGCGTCATTTATATTCTGATGCTCTCATATATGGGTGATTACACTTTAAAGAGAAGAGACCTCACACTCCTCCGATGATGAGAAATTTCACATTACCAGAGTGATATAGTGAGAGCAGAGGGGTGGGTCTGTCCATACAGTGGCAGGGTCCTGAAAGGAACACAAGCAGTGATTTTCCAAGTGGGAACCTGGCTAGAGAGGGCAGAGGTCACATGGCAACAGGTTAGAAATGCAAATCCTCATGCCTCTGCAGTTAGACCTGTGGGGCCTCTGGTGATCTGGCCTGTGTATGAATTAATTCCCCTAAGAGGTTTCTGATGCATACTCCAGGGTGAAACTGGTTGCCTCAGGGTATATAAAATAGGGTGGCTTTCTTTTTAATTTTCAGTTCAGTAGTTGATCGCAAATTATTGCAAACCATAGAGCTGACTGACGTCTTAAATATCTTATGCATACACGGACTCTGGGGAGTTCTGTTTTCTGCATTGCCAACAGGTCAGCTGTGGAGTGGCTGATCTGCGCCTTGCGCCTCCTGTCTCATGTGGTGTTAGGCATCTCTCTGTCCGTACTGGGAGGGCATGGCTGTTGTTACTGGTGTGCATCGAACACCCATGTTTCATAGACTCCCATAGTTCCCAGCTTAAACTTTGCAAGTGGGGAAAGAAGATTCTCACCAGGGTGGAGTTCATGCCAGTGCAATGTTGGACACAAGTATTGTTCCATGGTTGGGAGGCATGGAGAGGAGGGGTTGGTGGTGGACACAGGAGGCTGGCCACCCTTGACACCTTGGCCATTTGCTTTTTTTCTCTTTGTAATTTTTTTTTTGTTCTTTTTTTCGGAGCTGGGGACCGAACCCAGGGCCTTGCGCTTCCTAGGCAAGCGCTCTACCACTGAGCTAAATCCCCAACCCCTTCTCTTTGTAATTTTAAAGCTGGTGTTGTTGTTGTTATTATATTTGTATAGGTGTCTTTTTTATCTACATGTGTATGTCTGCACCACATGTGTGTGATACCTGTAGAAGCCAGAAGAGGGCATCAGATCTCCTGGAAACTGGAGATGCACACGGTTGTGACCCATCATGTGGGTGCTGGGAATCAAACCTGGGTCCTCTGGAAGAGCAGCCAGTGCTCTCAATTGATAGACCCCGTACTTCTTTTTGCAACTAGAACTCTCTTGGCGATGACCGGCACTTTCGGTGGTGAGTTCAGGATGGAATGGTAATAAAATCCGTTGGCTCTTCGCTTCGAGGACATTGAGAATTTTTCTCTGGACTGGAAAGAGAAGGGGGATAACTCTCCATTGGGAAGTTTTGGCTTGAGAATCAGCCATGGCTGCCATATTTAAATCTCTGGAGAATGCACAAAGCTTCAACTGCAGAGAAGGAGCAGCCAGCTTAGGCAGTGGTGACATGCCCTCTGTACCTCTAGACTCAGTCTGTCCCAGGGATACTGAACCCCTCTGCATAGACCATAGGGTCTCTGGCTTGTCTCACCTATGATGTCTCAGGGGTGCCTGCTGAGGTCTTTCCAAGGGAGGCTTGAAATCTGCTGGGTGATTTTGGGTAGTGCATAGAGTTTAAGTCTGAAGAGTTAGGCATCTTAAGCCCTGTTAGAGAAACATGACTAACATATCAGGGCTATGACCTCACAGTTATTTCTCAAGGTGAGAGTAAGTTTTAAAAATGACTTGGTTTTAAAGTTAATTTATAGGAGAGTATTAAATATTAAGTTCAGGTGGCCCAAGGACGATGATGTGGGGGACCGCGATGTGGGAGCACTGCTCAGGCCTCCTTTTTGTATCGAATCTACCAGGCAGAGGAGGGGATGCCATATTGGGGTGAATGCTTTTTGATGGAGTCCCACCCATCCTTGGAGGCTCATGCTGCTCTTGCGCACTTGAGTATCTCTTTTTGGCAAAGCAATTACTGGCACTGTGGGAGGCCCACAGGTTCAAAGCTAGTGAAGAAAGCTCTAGTTTGCCCTTTTCTAAAATGTGGTTTGGTTGTGGTGGTGCTGGTGGGATTTCACAAGGGAAAAACAACACCAGCCCACGAACAA